>NC_052504.1:7019460-7160574 GCF_014356525.2 Nilaparvata lugens
GGTATTTATTTGTGTTTCTCTTACGGTAATGTCTAAAAAATTATTTAATTGTTTCAAAAATACATTTTAAATCAATCATACTACTTGTTTACTAAATTTTTTTGATAGATGAAGGAAAAAAATGCGGGCCAGAGAATTCTTTGTCCACTTTTGTACAGTCACTGTCAAAAGTAAAAAAAAAAATATTCTGGAAAACAGACAACAACGCAAGCTAGAGAGAGATAGCGCTATCTGTTTTGTTGTATGATAGAAAGGGCAGCAACAGTATTGTCAATCCTACCTGCCATTATAACGTGGACCTCACTATAGTTGAATTCATATCACAACAACATTTTCACTTCAAATTTTCATGGGAGCATGTATGAAGAAGGTACAATAATTTATAATGACATAATATTATGCTGTTCCAATTTATAGATTATTCGAGTATAGTATAACATTCATAAATCACGGTTTTAATATTCGAGTTATTAGTAATTTGATCAAATCCTTATACGAAATTCAATGAGAGAAAGTGTGGAGAGCAAGCAGTCTAAGGCTGTTCACAAACCGATTAGTCAAGACAAGACTAGTCACAATATTCACATAGTTGCTTATGGAGTCATGTCTAATTGCAATGACTAATCAGTGCGAGTTGCGTCATAAGCAGCAATGTGAAGTATTGTGACAAAACGTGACTAGTCTTGTCTTGACTAATCGGTGTGTGACCAGCCTTATTTGGAGTCACCATCCAAAATTCTACTTTGAAGTCAGTTGAGAGGTCAACTGCGTCACAAGGTCGACCAATCACGAGCAAGCACACTCCCACTGCCAGTACGAGACCACGCCCACAACACTCTCTCATTGGCTGATTCACTACGCCATTGTGTAGAAGTCAAACGAATTGTGTCCGAACTTTTACAGTCAATTAACTCACTAATTGTATCTATAAATAAATAATATTCACTGTATTGATATAATTCACGGTAATTACTCACGGTAAATTCAAGTCACTAATTCACGGTATCAAGTTGTCATTATCATTTGACAACCTATTAAGATAGTATCCAACTCAATTGGCTGATGTTGTTAGTATCTCAATTCATGAAAAACGTTATTCAGAAAGTCATCAGTTCTAATGTAAGTTTTGTCTAATCACAATCTTAACCCAATATAAATAATAAGCAGGTCTATTCGAATATCATCGAATAGAGCTGTTAACGTTTAGAGATGTTATCCTAGTGAGGAAGAATACTAAACCACTCAAGATTTACAATAGCATTCAGCACATAATAGTAGCACTTAGTAGGCATACCAACTCATTCAGATATTTAACAGTTGGAGAGCAAGATCTCATGCTGTCATTAACTCAAAAAATACAATCAGTTGAGGACAAGGATATCTACAATTGGCACACAAATAATTATAAACAAAAACAAAAATGGCTGATTTGATGGAGGATTTGGATTTATTAGACATTGAAGACTTTTCGATTCCAAATTCTCAAGATGTCAACAATATATCCAACCTTTCAACTTGAAATCATCAATTTCAACATCAGAAGCTACAATAAAATTTTGAAGAATTTCTTATTCAACTGGAAGACCTGAACGTGGATTTCGACGTGATAGTCTTAACGGAATGCTGGATTGCTGGTGGTGTTTCCTTGAAATCAATTAATAATTATACCTGCCACAAAACAGAAAACAATATTCTACAGAATGATGGAGTAATAATTTATGTCAAATCCGACTATTTTGTCGAAATAAAAAAATTGCAGTTAGGCAAGCCAACTGTTTAAATATGCATTTAAAAATTGGGAAAGATACTTTTGTTATAACAGCGTTATTAATATAGATCTCCATCACACTTGGACTTAACAGAATTTCTCATTGATCTGAGGCAGATTTTGAATGATAATGGAAAGTATTTTCACATCGTTCTAGGAGATTTGAACATCAACACAAAAGAACCAAATCAGCACAGGCAACTGGAAGACTATGATACTACTCAGTGAATATTGATTCCTACATTGTATAAAGCAGACAACTCGTATTGGAAATAATAGCTCTTCATGTATAGATCATATTCTGATAAACTTTAAAAAAGATATAATACCAATAGTTTTCCCAAATTCTATTACAGATCATTTTATAACTATTCTGGGAATTAAATATGATGCGGTGGAACACAATCGCAACAGAAGAAAACCCTACTATGAAAGTATTGATTATAATAAACTTTCATTAGCACTAACAATGAGACCTGGAATTCCGTGTACCTGCAGGAATGCGCTGATAGTGCTTTGAAGAAAATGATAGAAATACTGAAGAAATACACAGAAGAATGTAAAGTTATTAATAGAGTATCGCACACAAAAAGAAAATTAAGCCTTGGATTACAATGGATTAATTACATCAATAAGGAAGAGAGATAAATTACACAGACAAAGCAAGATAATACAGCGAATCTACAGCTTAGAGAGTATTATAGAAGGTACAGAAATCTACTAACAACTGTAATAGAAAATGCTAAGAAACAATACTTTTCAAGGCGATTTGAAACTTCCAGCAACTCTAAGCAAACATGGGAAGTAATAAGAGAAATAACTGAAGTGCAACGGCCAAGAACACAAATCCACCAGATCAACTTGGAAGGGAGAGAATTGAAATTGGGAGATGATGATAAAGATATGGCAAATTCTTTCAATGAATTTTTTATTAGTATGGATCAAAACTGGCCCAGGACATTCTAAATAGCGATTGTAATGGCGCAGATGAGCATGCGGCAGCTGATCAGATAGTCTGCCGGTCATTATTCTTTACACTGTCAGTGAGGACGAAATGATAAAAATCATTAATAGTCTTAAAGCTAATAGTGCACCTGGACTCGATAATTTAAAACCAGATTTTTTCAACAGAATAATACGATACTTGCCAAGCCTTTAACACATATTCCAAACAAAATTTTTGAGGAAGGTGTTTTTTCCACAGTGTCTTAAGGAAGCTGTCATTTGTCCAATCTTCAAAACAGGAGATAAGAAAGATATGAATTGCTACAGACCCATATCATTACTAAGTACATTATCAAAAATTTTTGAAAAGTGTATAAAAACAAGACTGATCAGCTTTCTTGAAAAAAATAATCTTCTATCGCCAAACCAATATGGTTTTAGATCTAGTCGCAGTACAAATGATGCTATCCACTATGTGACCACTTAGATTGCCGATAAAATAAACACTGAAGAGAAACCATTGGCAGTATTCTTAGATTTAAAGAAGGCTTTTGATACGGTGTCACATGACATTCTTCTTTCAAGGCTTGATAACTATGGAATAAGAGGAGTCGCATGGAATCTTTTCAGGAGCTACCTATCAAACCGAACACAATGTGTCAAAGTCAATGGATGTATAAGCAACAAGCTGACTGTAAAGTTTGGAGTGCCACAAGGAACAGTACTAGGACCAATTCTTTTTCTTCTCTACATAAACCCATTATGCAACATGGAAATTAATGGATCAATCACCACCTTTGCAGATGATACTGTTCTACTGTTCTCTGAACCGACCTGAGAGATGACCTGGAGAGAAACCGAGACTGGACTTCAGAGGGTGTCTCGCTGGTTGAGTGAAAATCTGCTAACATTGAACCATGAGAAAACCTTCTTTCTGACCTTTTCGGCGACTCAACATGGACAGCCAACAGGAGATGAGATAGTAATCAAGAATCAACGGAATAACACTTCATACACAGTTCGCAGGAAACAGTCACAGAAATACCTTGGAGTTACAATGGACTCTTTTCTGCGCTGGGATCATCATCTCAATGAATTATGCGGGAGACTAAGGAAGACTATCTGCAGATTCAGGATTCTGAGGACACTGGTCGACAAGGGATGTCTAAGAGTTATCTACTTCTCTCTAGCTCAGTCCCTCATGCTGTATGGGATTGTGGGATGGGGAGGTGCAAGCTTCTTGCACATCGAATCGCTCCTCAGGGTACAGAAGCTGATCATGAGGGTCATCAACCAGAAGCCTCCACGCTATTCATCAGACCAGCTATTCAATGAGTTTTATGTGATGGATCCAAGACAGCTTTACTCCAAGGAGATACTATGCAGATTACACAAGAACCCAACAACATTTCAAACCAGAAACCACAACCACAACACCAGATACAGGAATCTTCTCATCACTAGTGTTGCAAGGAAGGCACTATACCAGAGACATTTCAATCATTTAGCACCAAAATTATATAATCTACTTCCTGCAAACTTTAAGCAGATTAATCATCCTAGAAAGTTCAAAACAATAGTACACAATAGGTTGATGAGCAAAGGAAGACAGAACATAGAAAACATTATTTCAAATAACAACTAACCACCTAATGACTTACTAAACACTAACTAATTAATAATACGCACAAAAAAACAACAAAACCTACTCTAGAACATGGTACGCCATAGTGGAGTAGGTCAATTTCCACACACAAAAAACTAAACAAGTAGAGGACACATTATAAGAATTTTTTTTTGTAACTAACTATTGTATGTAATATTGTAATTTATATAATATTTTGTGTAATTGATGTTGTAGTTTTAGTTTTTTTGGGAAATAAACATTTATTTATTATTTATTATATTATTATCATCATTTTGACATAACTCATTTCAATATTTTGGCATTCTCTCCTGGTCTATCATTCTCTCTATTATCCTCCCTTGGTTATTGGCCAGCATTTGCGAATCGAAATTACTATTATACAATCACTTCTTAAAGCAACCGATTTATAAGTTTCTATTCTTCTATAGACAATGAACGATAAATAAATGTGGAGTATTCCTTTTATGTTTTGTTTTGAAGCATCTGAATTTAAAAATCTACTTTGTGAAAATAATTAAGAATGATAATTTTGTGAAGTGAACAACAAAAAGACTTATCTAAGACCTTATCTAAATTTGGGAGAGGAATAGCACAAGGTTACCTTATTTTTTCTCTCCCTATCATTTTAATGATGTACTTATTATTGTATGGAAGAATCAATAAAGAATATACTGAACTCCTTCCAAAACAAGCTGTACGGGGGTATAATTTACGTCAGTTGTACTTCAACTTTAAACTTCTATAAAGCACAATTCCGGAAGAAACCTGTTGAGTTGAACCCATTCTCGACCTTGGATTATTTCCAAATTAACGTTGAAGTTACAAGCTTCCTCTCAGGCTCACGCATGTATAAGAAATCGAGTTCATTCATGAAATAATTATATACAGTGAGATAATTGTAAATGGGGCCGTTTCCTGCGACTCCTAACAAAGATACAGAGGATTTGTTTCTAAGGAGACTGAATATTTTAGAAGTTTAGACCGTTTTCCGCCCACCTTTCGACTTGTATGGGTTGGACCAACACGCTACCTTGCCGCAGTTATCACGCACATTAATGTCTACCTCTCGATAAATAATTAATTATGTTTCTTTTACTTTGCTGGCATGCTTTCTCTCCCATGCATCTGGATGAGAAATTTATTGTGGATTTCGGGAGCGAGAAGGGACAGAAACAAAAAAGAGAACAAACAAGAGAAACAAAAAAAGAGGATTAAACGAGTTGGGGAATAAGATCACAAAAGAAGAATAAAATCGGACAAGTTTGTTTCTGGAGAATTTAAGAGATTTATTTCCATGTACTGTTTAAACAACATTATAATATACGATTATAGACCATATTTACAGAATTGTGGCTCTAAATGAATAAATTATCCTCCCATAAAAGGTCCACGTTATAATGGCAGTGTATGAATATAGGAGAATAACGTTGCCGATACTCTGTCCTGTCAATGCCTCCTATGGAGGGTAACTGATATCGGTTTATTGATGTAATATTAACTGTTCATTCTCGTTGAACATTATCAATCATATTTCATAAAGCAATAAATTATATTTTTCAATAATTTCATAATGAATTTTCATAATCAGGATTAAATATTTTGATTAAATAATATTTCTACATTGTTGAAAACCGATCTGGCAACAGAGCAAAGCGAGAAAGAGAAGAATCCGCTTTGTTGAATGATAGACAAGAATAGCAATACAATAATTGCTAATCAGACACTGTAATCATAACGTGGACCTCACTATGTATTTTAAAACAGTTCATGAAAAGTCACGGGAAAATTTTTATAAATTGTTATATACACAGTCTTTACAAGTATTTACAATATAATATATGATTCATTATTTATTATGATACTTTTGTTAGAGCCTTGCCAATTTACAGGTTACACCTATATCTTACTACTAGCGGTTAGCGTAATATAAAATCTTAAATCAATGAGTTTTGAATTTGGACAACGTAAGGATCAACGCCTTCTCCAGATGTGACAATAAAAAAATATCATCTATTTTAGTATAGCCGCACAGATTGGATAAGAGACATGTTACAGTGTCGCAGTACTCTTGTTGGAAGGGTGACATTAGAGCCGGCTTAAAATCTTGCTCGAGAGTTTGCTATTATCAGAAGATGATTCGAGACAAAGTGCCGGTTGCACAAAAGCCAGTTGAATTTTAATCGTGATTAATTCCACGAGAACCTATCAGAGAAGCCGTCTTATCAAAAATGCCTTCTCTGATTGGTTCTCATGAAATTAATCACGGTTAAAATTTAATCAGCATTTTTTCAAACGGGCCAAACTCAACCAGAACTCTTTTCCTTCCAAATTTTTATACACCAATAACTGGTGAAATAATGGTGGTCGTTCTCCTTCAAATGTTTATACATTAATAACGTAGTAGTCAATAATGGTAGAACCAGTATTAATGCTACTCAAGATACTCATCATTAATGTATCTCATTGCTTCTCTGATCATTCCTTATCATTACCACAATAAGAAGTTCATTTTACGGTAACAAATAAACTCTGGAATTGATGTGGGTGGAAAATCGAAGCTTTCTTGTTTATTTATACACGTTCAAAATGAATTATCTGTCATTGGTCTGAATTCAATTCAATGTCTCTGTAAATATATCTGTAAATGTCTCTGAATATCTCTGTGGATACGTCATTATTTTACATTATTTTATGCATATATTGTGGCGGATAAATTGGATTGAATATAATAATTTTGTTCACGACATCAGTGTATCAGAATTTGTAAGGATTCCAGTTTTGGGCTCGTTCTCAACCAACGATGTCTTAACCAATCAATGCCTTCGAAGGCTCTTACAGTCATTAAACTTCTCTTTTGTAATTTCAATAAATAATTACTTATGGTTCTCATATTCTGAAACTTATCACTTGTAATAAATCGAGCCAAATTGCAAGGTGGGCCCGGATCACTGAACCTTCAAAATGAACTTGACAATAAATCATGAGAGCGGCCTACGCTACCACACTAAAACAATAACTGAAATATCTCATTGTATTTTTGAAGAGGCAAATGTTCATGAATCATCATTTTACGAGTTGAGCCCACTTGGATTGAGCATGGAAGCTTATGGTCAATGACCCATTGTCAATGATCGTGAGTTCGGAAGGTTAAGATATGAGATAGTTTTTAAACATATCCAAATCAGTATGGGGTGATCATTGATCTAAAACTTCAGATCACATTTGAAACGTGTCGTTTGGAGTTCTGAAGCCAAAATTTGTTCTTAGGTGATGTTGGATATCAATCTCAATTGTATAATTAATTAAAATCATATTATCTTTTAAGTAAAACAAGTAGGTTGGCATGATTCTAGTATATTCAGAAGTTATAATAATTATTACATTTTTCATATTCTATCCAGAATAAAGATTCCCTTTGTTAGTGCCAAAACTCAGTTCATGAAATAGATTGCATTGAACTCGGGACCAGTGAGTGAGAATATTTATTTTGATCGTGGATAACTGAACAAGAAAGCTTGTTCCAAGATCAGCCATTCCAAGAAAGGTTCCTGCCACATCAAATTCTGATTTTTTTTTCATTTTCCTACAAATTTTCAAACGAATGTGATGTTGAACTTTATAACCAAAATCCAAAAAGGAAGATTGCATTGAATTCCATCGATTTGAATAAACACTCACAATTTCTAACCCTATGATCTTCCTCATTACTGATCCAAGAGAAAATTAAGATATAAGCCACAAGTCTAAAAGCATTTCTTACTAACATTTCTGCACTGGATTCATTCAAAATAATTTTATTATTTTCAGAGACTGTGCAGATTAGGCTTTCGATTAAAATAATTAGGCTACCATATTTTATCGTAGAGATATGTGAATGGTTGAAACTAAACTTTATTATCCTCGTTCTCTACAATTCACACCTGTACATTTAGAATAAGGTTTCTCGATTTGTGACTATTCAAATTTCAAACGCTTATTGAACATTAATTTATTATTGATCAGTATTCAGCCATAGTTCATCAGTGTTAGCATATATGAGATAGAATAATATGACAAATGTCTCAATTCATATGGCGACTATGTAGAACACTAATGTAAGTTGTGTATTTCATTCTGTATCACTTTGTTTGAACATATCTTTTTAATACATTTTTTTACAACAAAACGTTCTTTACTTAGCGATAACCCTCGTAATTATGATTTCGGGTATCAGGATATAGGATATTCAATTATGAATGAAAGAATCTAACTTTCAGGAAAAATCAATATTTTTGAACCCCATCGACGCAGTTCAACACTGTCAAGCACTGACACATTTCCTTTAACGACATAGAATCAGCCCATTCTTGTTTAGGTATATTTTGCTGATTTTTGAACCCCATTGACACAGTTCAACACTGTCAAGCTACTGACGCATTTCCTCTAACGACAGATGACAACGTTTCGACACCAGCAATTCAAATATTAATTAAGATTGGCGTTTGTTGTGAATGTTCCAACAGCTCCAAATGACCCGACCCTATTTTATGGCACAAAACGACGCGCCGAGCCTATACAATAATTGTTTTCATCGCCATGGGCCACGTGGCAATCTAGAATCAGGTCAGCCTCCCTTCCAAGTGTCAAATATCCTTAAGACAAAGGAGAAGAATGCAGGAACGGTGCTAAGGTCCACAACGGGGTGAAAACATATATATGTATATATCAATACATATATATAAAATTATATATCAACTGTGACACGAGACCGACAGCCATTATATTGTGGCCGGCATCTCGAATAGAATCCAGCACTCTGTTTTCTTTCCCCATGGGACGCGCGGGTTCCGGATCTCTTTTAATAAATACGCCTCTGTTGAGTTCGGACACCAATTAGATGTCGCTTTTATCTTGCTTATACAAATGGACGGACCATATCGCAGTTGTGTATCTCTTTCATGCTGTTTTGTTGCATTTGTATGAGAGTTTGATAAATTATTATATTCGATTGATATGGTTGTATCAAATAATAGTACGACAGTTTTTCAATGATTTCATAAGGAAAGTGAATTCATGCTAAGTTGTTCAACAAAAGTGATGAGCACTGAATAATAATATATAGGTAACAGTTGAAAGTGCTCTATCTGAAACGACACGTGTCTGTCTAATGGTGCGTACAGGTATATGCGAACATGAGCAATTCACTTTTAATCAGCTGACTATATCTGTATTTTTACAGGAACGGTAAGATACAGATATAAAAAGCTTGGCATCAGCAGATTAAAAGGTGCGTACAGATATATGCGCCGCGAACATGAGCAATTCACTTTTAATCAGCTGACTATATCTGTATTTTTACAGGAACGGTAAGATACAGATATAAAAAGCTTGGCATCAGCAGATTGAAAGTGAATCGCTCGTGTTCGCGGCGCGTAAATCTGTACGCACCTTAAGACTTCAATTTATACAGATCGAGAGCATTTAATTTAGAATTTTGTTTAATAATAATCAATAATTATTGTTTTTTTGTATTATTGTATTTTGCTTGTTTGTATTTTTTCAAGGAAATTTATTCATTTATTATTATTATTATGTATTTATTTATTATTACTTCTATTTAATCTGGAGTTTGATGAGCATAGCAAACTGCAGCTCACAGTAGGCATACTGTTTCATAGAATAAACAATCTTGAATAGAAATAAAAAAATGAAAATCTATGTACACTTTTTCAAATTAGAGTACTTAGATTTTCAAAAGAGTACTTAGATTTTCATCATTTATTTATTTCTATTCAAGAGTAGCTTTATCGGAAAAATACAAAACAATCTTGTTTGTTAAATATTTGAGATCTCTCTGACTGTATTCTACCTTTTTGAAACTCCTAATTTCACTTCTACCTCCATTCCTACTTAGTTCTTCTCTCCTTCTGATTCAACTTCTGCTCCTGCTTCTGTTTCTATTCTTCCAATTCTAACAATACTTCTAAATACAGTGCTAAAACTCAAAGAATATAATTATCACACAGTTATCATAATAGAGAAAGTTCTGGGTTATTTAATCTTATTACTTTTCTAGAAAATAATGTTTGTAGTTTTTGTTTGCCACATAGATTGATTTATCAATTTGTTTCAACTAAATGTAATTTATGTTTTCAGTATCCTATTATGACCAATTCTAAGGTATGTATTGACAAATAATTTCTATTCTGTCTTGTTTTTTTTTTTTGTATAATTGTGCAGTTCGCATATCTAAAGTCATGTTTCTATACTCATCAGTACAACTAGTTTGCGGTGCACTATCATTTCATTCATTTATTTGTAAAAATACAACAATCATAATAATTATTATGACATTGAAGGAAAAACTAGACTGAGCCTTTCTATTCTCTTTTTTGAATTTGAATTTGAATTTTGATAAAAAGTTAATGTTGCCAAAATCATGAACTAGATTTATTATCTATTCATGTATTTAGTATGATTCTTCTCCAATTAGAACTCTCTACAAAAAATATCACTTGTTATCAACGACGACACATAAGCAAAATAACTGAATCACCATGACAAGAATACCGTACTCGTTACAGTTTTGTCGTAAGACAACAGAAAATGTGAGATTTGTTTTGTAGACAAATATGTAGCCTAACTTTTCAAGAACTAACAGTTTTGTGGCAAGTGAACTGTATAACAAGAACATAATATATTGTAGGCAACAAGGTATAGCATATTATTCATATATGTATATAATTTATAGTATCGTATAGATAGATGTGAAGCGAAAAGGTGAGAGTAGACACCATATTATTCATACATATAGATATTATCGTGAACCTAAGTATTGTATAGATTGTAACTGTATAGAAGTGCACTGAATAATAATATATAGGTAACAGTTGAAAGTGCTCTATCTGAAACGACACGTGTCTGTCTAATGGTGCGTACAGGTATATGCGAACATGAGCAATTCACTTTTAATCAGCTGACTATATCTGTATTTTTACAGGAACGGTAAGATACAGATATAAAAAGCTTGGCATCAGCAGATTAAAAGGTGCGTACAGATATATGCGCCGCGAACATGAGCAATTCATTTTTAATCAGCTGACTATATCTGTATTTTTACAGGAACGGTAAGATACAGATATAAAAAGCTTGGCATCAGCTGATTGAAAGTGAATCGCTCGTGTTCGCGGCGCGTAAATCTGTACGCACCTTAAGACTTCAATTTATACAGATCGAGAGCATTTAATTTAGAATTTTGTTTAATAATAATCAATAATTATTGTTTTTTGTATTATTGTATTTTGCTTGTTTGTATTTTTTCAAGGAAATTTATTCATTTATTATTATTATTATGTATTTATTTATTATTACTTCTATTTAATCTGGAGTTTGATGAGCATAGCAAACTGCAGCTCACAGTAGGCATACTGTTTCATAGAATAAACAATCTTGAATAGAAATAAAAAAATGAAAATCTATGTACACTTTTTCAAATTAGAGTACTTAGATTTTCAAAAGAGTACTTAGATTTTCATCATTTATTTATTTCTATTCAAGAGTAGCTTTATCGGAAAAATACAAAACAATCTTGTTTGTTAAATATTTGAGATCTCTCTGACTGTATTCTACCTTTTTGAAACTCCTAATTTCACTTCTACCTCCATTCCTACTTAGTTCTTCTCTCCTTCTGATTCAACTTCTGCTCCTGCTTCTGTTTCTATTCTTCCAATTCTAACAATACTTCTAAATACAGTGCTAAAACTCAAAGAATATAATTATCACACAGTTATCATAATAGAGAAAGTTCTGGGTTATTTAATCTTATTACTTTTCTAGAAAATAATGTTTGTAGTTTTTGTTTGCCACATAGATTGATTTATCAATTTGTTTCAACTAAATGTAATTTATGTTTTCAGTATCCTATTATGACCAATTCTAAGGTATGTATTGACAAATAATTTCTATTCTGTCTTGTTTTTTTTTTTTTGTATAATTGTGCAGTTCGCATATCTAAAGTCATGTTTCTATACTCATCAGTACAACTAGTTTGCGGTGCACTATCATTTCATTCATTTATTTGTAAAAATACAACAATCATAATAATATTATGACATTGAAGGAAAAACTAGACTGAGCCTTTCTATTCTCTTTTTTGAATTTGAATTTGAATTTTGATAAAAAGTTAATGTTGCCAAAATCATGAACTAGATTTATTATCTATTCATGTATTTAGTATGATTCTTCTCCAATTAGAACTCTCTACAAAAAATATCACTTGTTATCAACGACGACACATAAGCAAAATAACTGAATCACCATGACAAGAATACCGTACTCGTTACAGTTTTGTCGTAAGACAACAGAAAATGTGAGATTTGTTTTGTAGACAAATATGTAGCCTAACTTTTCAAGAACTAACAGTTTTGTGGCAAGTGAACTGTATAACAAGAACATAATATATTGTAGGCAACAAGGTATAGCATATTATTCATATATGTATATAATTTATAGTATCGTATAGATAGATGTGAAGCGAAAAGGTGAGAGTAGACACCATATTATTCATACATATAGATATTATCGTGAACCTAAGTATTGTATAGATTGTAACTGTATAGAAGTGCACTGACTTATGACGGATGTGATAGTGTAACGAAGGAGATTCCTCCACTATGAAACGAAATAAAAAGACTGGTTATAAATCATAAGACAAGTGACAAGCTGTCAGGTTCCTTCCTCAATCTACCAATACAGCGTTCGTTATCAGCACAAAATGTCAAACAATACAATATGAATATTCAAATTAGCAGCACTCTATCCCTCCCACATTGTGCATGAAATATGAGCCGACTTCTCGGAGATAGCCTATCTGCGAAGTATTGTGAATGCAAAACATGTTCTGTGGAGGATTCTTGAGCAGTAAATTGTGGCCATGTACTTCAAAATTTCGTTAACCATGCGGGTGAGGTCAAGAATGAGGATGACGAATTTTGCATTGGAACTTTGAGCTTACGTGTTTTGGAGTAGTGTTTTCATTGACCAAAGGACCATATACACCATCTTAGTTCAACGTTAATCAACGATAACGTGAGGGAATGGTTGCATTTAATGAATGAATGAATGAATGATATTTCCGTATTTAATAATAACACAATTTTTCTTTTACTTATATTGTTAATTGTCAATTTATGTAATTATACATTCATGTATGCATTGTATGAAGGAAAAATAAACTATTGATTGATTGATTGATTTAATATAATGTGTTTTATTACAGGTTTGAACAAACAGCTGATATTTCTTCGAGATGGGCCTCAGCATCTTTGAAGAAGGCTTGTTTCTATTCATTTATTTATTCATTACATCGAGTACATAACATTTGCGTGGAGAATGACAGGCTTGAGCCCAAAAACTGTTCTCTTTCCAACTAAAGGTAGGCGCACACAGATCGTCATCGGACGGACGGCACGCATCGGACGGATCGGACGATTAGATTTGATGCTTTGTTTTCAATTAGAGTGCGCATACCTAGTAGCTGCGTGTATAGGTATGCGCACTCCAATTACAAACAATGCATCAAATCTAATCGTCCGATCCGTCTGATGCGTGCCGCCTAGTAGCTGCGTGTACAGGTATGCGCACTCCAATTGAAAACAATGCATCAAATCTAATCGTCCGATCCATCCGATGCGTGCCGTCCGTCCGATGACGATCTGTGTGCGCCTACCTTTGAACAACAATGTTCAAAAATAAGAGTTGAATTAGTCACATTTTGATAATTGAACGATTTTAAAAGAAATTTACTCATTTCTTACTTCATTAATGATGAATGAATGTTTACCAGTATTGGAGAATTTAGCCATTGGCTATGAATGTTCACCAGTATTATTATCCTTTTAGAAGCTTCAGGCATTACTTCAGTCATTGCGTGGTAATTTTCTCTGAGTAGAAACGTTGAGAGTATAAAGGTGCGTACAGATTTACGCGCCGCGAACATGAGCAATTAACTTTTAATCAGCTGATGCTAAGCTTTTTTGTATCTTACCGTTTCTGTAAAAATACAGATATAGTCAGCTGATTAAAAGTTAATTGCTCATGTTCGCGGCGCGTATATCTGTACGCACCTTTATACATCAACAATGTTCAAAAATAAAAGTTGAACCAGTCACATTTTGATAATTGAACGATTTTTAAAGAAATTTACTCATTTCTTACTTCATTCATGATGAATGAATGTTTGTTTATAAAATGTTCTATAGTATAACATACTAGTTGACCGAGCGAAGTGAGGTTTAAGGTTCAAGTCGACGGTTTGGCATTTCTCTTGATGTTTGAATGTTTATATGTTTACATGTTGCGCATTTACGGCGAAACGCGGTAATACATTTTCATGAAATTTGACAGGTATGTTCCTTTTTTAATTGCGCGTCGACGTATATACAAGGTTTTTGGAAATTTTGCATTTCAAGGATAATATAAAAGGAGAAAGGAGCCTCCTTCATACGCCAATATTAGAGTAAAAATCAGACTATAGGATTATTCATCGTAAATCAGCTGACAAGTGATTACACAGATGTGTGGGGAAGCCAGTCTATTGCTGTATTTCCATAAGGTCTTTGGATATCAGGTTACAGATTGTTATTCTGTGTAATCACTTGTCAGCTGATTTATGATGAATAATTCTATAGTCTGATTTTTACTCTAATATTGGCGTATGAAGGAGGCTCCTTTCTCCTTTTATATTATCCTTGAAATGCAAAATTTCCAAAAACCTTGTATATACGTCGACGCGCAATTAAAAAAGGAACATACCTGTAAAATTTCATGAAAATCTATTATCGCGTTTCGCCGTAAATGCGCAACATATAAACATTTGAAAAATAAGAGAAATGCCAAACCATCGACTTGAATCTTAGACCTCACTTCGCTAGGTCAACAAGAGAACATAGCCAATAGCTATATACATCTCTTCAGAGGGCATCAGACATTACTTCAGCCATTGGCTATGAATGTACTCTGGTATTTAATTATCCCTCCAAAGGCATCGGGCTTAGCACATTATTGTGAATTGAGAATAAAAAACTCATGGATTATCTAAGAAATCTCACAACATTACTATTATTTAACAAGTATCATTGACAAGAAGTAACAAGTAGCCAATATTGGATATTGTTGATTCGGTTCCTTGATGCATTCACAAATAATTTGATAGCTATGATTATTTAAGAGTTAGAAAATACAATTCCAGGGTCGTTAGTGCAGAATGATTTCACGTGTCGTGATGATTTCAAAACGTTTCTAGCTCGCTTTGTTTAATGAAACGTTACGATTATAGTACTCAGTTTAAAGAATCTGATTGGTTCCTGCTATTGATTGCTGGACATCCAATCGTGATGATTTCAAAACGTTTCTAGCTCGCTTTGTTTAATGAAACGTTACTATTATAGTACTTAGTTAAAAGAATCTGATTGGTTCCTGTTATTGATTGCTGGACATCCAATTCGTGCGAAGACAGTTTTAGAATTTGTTGTTAAACCTACGGCCCTTGAAAGTGGAACTCAATTCTATAGGCTTTCTGGTTCAGTATTTCAAATATTTATCCCTCAACATCAATCATGTCTATGATCAGAAGAGTAATCAGATTACATTATGATACTTCCTGTTGATGATTGATGTGTAATGGATTTCATCACAAAAAGTTATGGAAATCAAGGACCATAAACAAAAGTTATAGGAGTTATGGAAGTTCTAGGATCAAAAACAGATTAATTGATACCAAACAACCGTAAACATCAAAAGTATTGGATGATGAAGATCAGAGACAGTGGTTTATTGATTCTTGACTTCAGAAAACCAGACCTCCTCTCTTGATGTATATTGCCGAAAAATGAGATTTTATTACCACTAAATATTGCAGCCAGTGTTCATCCTATCATTTTTGGACATATAAGAATAGTTCTCATTCCATCACTAGTTCATAAACGTCTTATTTATAGCTTCCGTTTCAGTCTTGAGGCTGTGGTACTTTGCTGGAAGTTAATTAATTCTGGAATATGGAGATAAGGAACAGAATAGGGAAACTGGACACAACAGTGGAGCAGATTGAAAAGAAGCGCCTTGTATAGTTAGGACATGCACAGAGGATGAGAGATGAGAGGTGGCCCAAAAAGATACTGAATTGGGATCCACCTGGAAAAAGAAGGAGAGGTAAACCGCCCGAACTGTGGAACAAACAGGTGTATACGTGTATGAGGAATAGAAATCTGGTCCAGGGAGACTGGAATAATCGCAATAAATGGCAGATTGGATGCGAGAAACGGCTGGAGCTGTAAAATAAACTCGCTTATACTTACTTTAAGTAATTCTCAATGAATGATTAAATAATTTTTGGACAGTTTCAGAATTTTGGTCTCAGTTTTCAGTATCTTTCCGAATCTTGTTTTTGGATTGTGAAGAATAAAAAAAAATGCTCCTTGCATCTCTTATTGAATTTGGTTATTCTGTGCAGGACTAATAATCTTCCAGCTGCTGAATACGATTTTGTCTCATTTTCCAACATAAGAGAACAAAAGTGAGAGATGCTAGGAACATATTGGGAAATCAAATCAGCTTTTTCTTTTTGTACATCAGTAGCTTCAATTGCGACATTTGACACAATTTTACATAATTATGTTACAAACTAATCTACTCCTCTCCTAATAGGTTGGTAACTTTCATTTCTATTCCTCTATGGTAGTCTGGAAGTCAATACTCGTATCCTGATAATGGGCACCGATAAATGCACCTATAATAACCTACTATGTTCATAACGCACAAGGTCTGGTTGTAAGAAACCCTTAGGAAAGTATCTGGGGGAAGCATCATTTGTCTCAAGTTTAGCCTGGAGCCAATAGAAGGACTTGCAAGCACGTCGGCCTTCAGTTTTGCCGGTACGTGGGCCCAAACACCCCAACGTGTTCCCTGAATCTAATCTCGCTTGCTCGCTGGAGAACTTATTCTAGATAACTGGTTCGCCAATCACTGTCCCCAGGATGGAAATCCGGGGAAAAGTCCAGAAATTCATGTTAATCCACGGGAACCCCCATCGATTGAGGGTCTTCAAACGGCAGATGTGGAGTTTTGGAAAAATATGTATCCTGAAATTCAGACGGAGCTAAATTTCAACCTGTTGATTCTCTAGAACAGGCTATTACCAGGGACGGAGGCTGGAAAGTTTTATCAGTTTCATTTCAATTCTATTTAACTCATAAGACACAATAAGGATTATCCATTATGAGAATACTATCAACTGCTATTTCATATTTTGAATAAATACATGTATAGGGCCAATTTTTTATGAGATCTTTCAATACAGTAGAACGTCGATAATTCGGACGTCAAAAATCAGGCCCGTCAATAATCCGGATTCGTATCTGGCAAGAAATAAAATTTTCGTACCTTCTGCCCTCGGCGCTAAGCTCCTTACTTTAGAACGGGCGACGGGAGAATGGCGCGAAGCGAGGAGAAAGGGAGTATACTTATACTCTACCTACCAATAATTGAATACTATATATGCAATTTTAACAGCTTTGTTTCTAGAATAGTGCGTGCTGACCGTTTTTTTAACGTAATTTCGATAATCCGGATAATTTGATAATCCGGATGGAGGCCGGTCCCAATTAATCCGGATTATTGACGTTCTACTGTGATTATCTCAGCATCTATCTCTTATCAAAGCACGTTCTTTATTCCCTAGCAGCCAACAACAGGTACTGATTGTTCAAACAAATACTAGAATCTGCCTGATAGGTCCATCTATGTGTGCTTGGCTAGGAAAGTTCCAATTATTGTTCATAACGGCCCACAGCTTATACATAATACACCTGACAACGCAATGTAAATTGGCAATTACTTGTTTCTGTAAAATATTAAATAATAACTCTGTGTTCTATAGTGAAGGTGGTGTTACAGTAAAGATCGTATTAGAATAAAAAAACATCAAACACAAGATTCTATTGAACTTTAAGACTTAAGACTTGTCATATTGGCTTTAACAATATGAAACAACAATCGATAATATTTAAATGTTTTGACAACATTAAAATAAAAGACTTCAGACTAGTCATATTGATTTTGATGTTTATCCAATGACAATTATTCAATAGCTATCATCTCTGCTTCTTAAGATAGTGATCAATTGCATCTCTATTTCCTCCCTTGATGAATCAGTCTATTAATGTCATGAATCAGTCAGTCTCCAATGATTAATTCTCCATGAATCAGTCTATCAACAGGCTTTCCCTCCAACCTAAAATACCATTCAAGACCAACCAAACCCTATCTAGACCATTGTAGTAGAAAGTACGCAACATTTCAGCAGTCTCCACTGATTCAATTATCAACTTCTGCCACGAAGGAAACAGCTGAGGCTTGATCGTCCCTCCTCAGCTATTTCAGAGCCTCCTTGATCATCCCTCCTCAGACATTTCACAGCCTCCTTGATCATCCCTCCTCAGTCATTTCACAGCCTCCTTGATCATCTCTCCTCAGTCATCACAAATTGCAAGCTACTGGCTAGAAATAATGGACCGCTTGCAAGTTAGCTGCTGAGTGAACTCGGCATTGAACAGGATTAGCGGTTGTAATCTGACAGCGGAATCGGTCAGTAACTTCCAATACGGAACGTCTGGCAACTCGGCTAGATGCTCAATCACATGTCGGCGAAACTTATTCAATGACCTCCTAATAATTAATTGTGAGTTGCACTTCAAAGAATAGAATAGAATATTGTTTTTACAGTTGTAAAATACAGTACATTAAGCTTCATAAAATGAGAAATAATCTACACTGTCCAACAAGGCATATCAGAATAAAACCCCCTGGGTTCAAGAACCCACTCATGAACTGTTGTATTGTAATCTTTGAACCCCGCAACTTTTAATTATACTGAGTTGATGAAAATGATGGAAACAGCTAAATATTTCTCTTACAAGAATAATTTGACACTAGGTTTCATGAGAGATCTCATTTGAAATGAAAAATTACTCTCTCTTTCAACATCTTTGTCCCTCATATGCATCCAAATTCATTCTCTCAAATTAATGAGAAAGTGGTCATGTGATACATGATATTGAACTGTATTGAAATGTAAATATTTGAACTGAAAATTGGATACTATAACCTACTTTTTGGACCATTTATAGTGTATAAATCGAAATTCGGGGAAGAAAAAGTTTTGGGCTGTGCCTGTTAGTCCTTCCCCAATCATTTTGAAGAATTGTGTTCTGTTTACAACGAGCGAAGCTCGGTGCCCCGATATTCAGAAATAAAAAAATCTGGTGTGGCGCACTCACACAACTTTCCTTGCCGTTATGGAAATTGATCACCTGACGCTAGAGTTCCCGCGCATCTCAAGTCTACTATTCAGTGATTTGAGCCAGCTGGTGACAGGGTAATAACGCTGGAGACACACATGAGGTCTGCTATCTCTTTATAGTGAATGATTTAATAGAATCAACAATAATTTGCAATTGAATAATCACATTTTCTCGAATTTAAAGCTTATTTTCAATTTTAGGTTTTACTGAACATTAATTGTAGAGATTTTCATGCTCAATCTACTTCACTTGATTTTTTTTTGTTTCAATTGTATCTGAAGCCTGATAATTGGGATTCTATCTGCATTGATGGGGCGGAGCTCCTGAAATTTTTACAGATATGGGACTCGTGGCAGTTGATAGAGCTTATCGATGACTATTTTAGGAATGAATTTGATCAAAATCGTTCGAGCCGTTTCCGAGAAAATCACGAAAAACCCTGTTTTTGACAACATTTTCGCCGATTTAGCCGCCATCTTGAATTGCATTTGATCGAAATTGTTCGTGTCGGATCCTTATAGTGAAAGGACCTTAAGTTCCAAATTTCAAGTCATTCCGTTAATTGGGAGATGAGATATCGTGTACACAGACGCACATACACTCATACACACACACACACACACACACACACACATACAGACCTATACCCAAAAACCAGTTTTTTGGACTCAGTGGACCTTCAAACGTATAGAAATTTAGAAATCGGGGTACCTTAACTTTTTTCGGAAAGCAATACTTCCCTTACCTATGGTAATAGGGCAAGGAAAGTTAAAAATGTGATCAGGTGTGTATTAAAATGAAAATATGATGATGATGAAGAAGAAGAAGGAAAATAAAAAAAAAGAAGCGAGGAAGAAGAATTGCAGAAATGGCGATTCTATCAGTTGAACTTATCGTCTGAATATTGGTGATTTACTAGCTTGACAGGTGAGTCAGATATCCGTTAATAATGCGATTAAGTCAGGTAAAATGAGGAGACAAGCTAAGTTCGGTTGCGGTAGTCATTCAAATTCCTTCAGCACACCAGTCTCTTGAAATATTTCGCAACAGATACGATCTCAATCGCACTGAAAACGGCTCTGTGACTCGCTAAGTGTAGATCTTTGACATTCAAAATAAGATACTTGTATAACTTTAGATACCCTTCTCTTCTCTCTCCTGAAAATGCTATTTATAGAGTTATTTGAAGTAGTTTCAAGACTGCATATTATTTTCATCAACATACAGGGGAAGGTTCCACTTGAAAGTATCTTGATACTTATCAAGTAACTTATCATCTGTAACTTGTATGTCCGCTGGTTTTAATATTATGATATCCCCCTGATTACCTGATTAGATAATTGATTTTCAGTAGAATATCTCCAATTCTTTTTCAAATTCAAATTAATGTAATTTTTGCTTATATTGCTTGTAACTTAAGACGAAAAATATGAATGTAATTACGTGAATGTCAAATCAGATTTTTTGTTTTTGAACTGAAAATTGGACTGAAATTCAAATGTGAATGAAACATCACCTACTTTTGAACTTAGTTTGTGAATTGAAATTTGGTGAATAAACAGTTTTGGGCTGTAACTGTAGGTCCTTCCCTAATCATTTGAATGAATTGTGTCTCGTGTATCATTGAATAAAAATTACTCTGTTGTACATCCATACTTTTTCACTGTTAAAATTAAACTTGAATTTTAAAAAACACTTTTGAAGTGAAAATACACTTACTTTTTTGGTGACGATCGTTTCGACCTGTTGTTGGTCATCATCAGGCTGTGGGAATTTTTCACAAAAATGTTTTAAAAATTCCCAAATTTTTGTGAAAAATTCCCATAGTCTGATGATGACCAACAACAGGTCGAAACGATCGTCACAAAAAAGTAAGTGTATTTTCACTTCAAAAGTGTTTTTTAAAATTCAAGTTGAATAAATATATAAATGATAATTCCGACATAGGAATTGGAAGTTAATAAGGGAATCATAACATTGCTAATGAAAAATCACACTGATTGACTGATACAAATCATTGTAGATTATTATATTAGATTGGATTATTAGATTTATTATTAGATATATTATTAGATTTATTATTTATCATATTATTGGATTATTTATATTAGATTATTATAAAAATGAGACAAGGACATGCGATTCAGATATAGAACACTTTTACAAATTGAAGCATTTTGAAATGAGACGAGATGTATTCCTATTGTAGACATTGACACATTCATGACCGACCGTGAGTCTGTTGCCTAGGAATCGACTTGAAACTTATTGTTATCGGATGGACAGGTTAATTGTCGATCCCGGCCGAAGTATGACAGTCGTAATGCCTATTGACGGCTTGAATGATATATATAGGTGGACCTTCCCGCGTGGAAATCTCCTACAAAGCCAAATTTAATTAATATTGAACACTTTTGAATGATTGCTTCCATGAAAATACCCATGGTAACTTAACTTCAAAGTGGTACATGCTTCTAATACATAATTATTATAAATGTTACAAAAGCACACTTGATATCCTATAATATTAAGCGAGATTTTTCTGTTAATATGTTTATAATATCTGTATGTCACCGGATCTCGAAAACGGCTCCAATGATTCTCACGAAATTTGAAACAAAGAAGGTTTTTGTTATATTATAAATTCGATTGTACTAGTTCTGGTCCCTGCGATGAGAATATCGTTCTAAATATAAATATAAACAATAAATATATTATAATTTCCTCTCTCGTTATGAATGTTCTATGCTTTTGTACTCCAGAGCGAAGCTCGGTCCCCCGATATTAAACGTAATACGTGATTTGAACCACCTTTTCAAATAAGACATGATAAGAAATAAATTTATTTCTAACGGCCTCTGAGTGAAATCGGAGGATCGGAGTGGTAACTGTTAACACATCGTTTCGCGACCAGCCGATCGTTTCGCGTTTCCGTCGCCAGAATGTCAACCTGCTTGCCAGAAAGAGAGAGAGAATGTGTGAGAGAAAGAAGAGCACACGATAATGTACAAGTGACCGTTCGCATGCACGAGAAACCAGTTCCTAATCTCGGCTGAATAAAGAAATACGCCTGTCTTTGTCGTTCTATGGAACCAATAGTTACAGGTGTACCGAACCGGTTTTTTGTACCTAAATGTTTTCCTAATGTATAAAAGCCTACTGGAAGAAATGTACATCCGTAGAACGCAGCTACGGAATTCTATCTAGCAATGGAACTAGGAACAATGAACTTGAACTTGGATCTCTATTGGAAAGGACTCAACATTGAGAGCGTTCTGGGATGAGACGAGTTGATTCATTCAGTTTTTCATCGAAAAATATTTGATTATAATCGGATATTCCCGTTAATTAAGAACTCGATAACGTGGTTTTTAATGGGAGATGGGAATGAGAAAAAAACTCGTTCATTCAGTATTTCAGAAAAACAGTAATGAATGATAACACTCCTTTATGGAACATCCAAAAAAAGTAGTCTTGTAATGTAGGAAAGAGTCTCCAAAAAGCTAGACTTATAACATCATAATCAGATATACCAGAAGAGTATTCGAATAATAGATAATAAGGGATGAGTTTCACTAGATGAACCACAGAAATTTGATTAGTCTATGCAATCTCATAAAGAGATCATATTTACCCTTCATTATATACGCTATTAACCCTTATTTTATGAATACCTTCAAGATAGCCTATCAAAGCTTGGGAAACTCCAGTTAAGCCGCAATGAGATTAATATTAGTTATTTTAATGTAATATCAAATGTAATGAACGGAAGTTTCAAATTTTGCAGAACTTGTAGAAACATTTGACAAGGCAGCCTACAGAAGTTGGCCTAGAGAAAACGAAGAGTATCAAATGAATATTCTATAGTAGGCCTAATAATGATATTATATAGTAGGCCTAAACAACATGTATGTAATATAAATAAAATAATATAGTATACATCAGTATCAATTGAAATTGTTCAATCCATTAGAAAATTTGCTGCATATTTTTTTTATTGTTGTATACCTCTTATCTGTTATATTGAAAATTTGAATAAAAAATCTGGTGTGGTATTTACTCACACAACTTTCCTTGCTCATATTATTTGAAACTACGATCAGACTTTTTCCTTTGAGAAAACCGTGAATAACATGGTTTTTTAGTGATTATCCGCCATTTTTCACAAGAATATTACGGAGCTCCTGCAATTTTCCCAGAAATGAGACTCATGTCAGTTGATAGGGCTTATAAATAGCTATCCATGGTATAAATTTGAAGAAAATCGTTAGAGCCGTTTTCGAGAAAACCGTGAAAAACATGGTTTTTTAGTAATTATCCGCCATTTATACCGCCATTTTGAATTCAATTTTATTGAATTTCTTATTGTCAGATCCTCATGGTATAAGGACCTTAAGTTTAAAATTTCAAGTCAATCGGTTGATTTGGAATTGAGTTATCGTGTTCACAGACATACACACATACACACATACACACACACACACACATACACACACACACACACACACAGACCAACACCCAAAAATCATATTTTTTGGACTCAGGGGACCTTGAAACGTATAGAAAACTTGAAATTAGGGTACCTTAATTTTTTTTGGAAAGCAATACTTTCCTTACCTATGGTAATAGGGCAAGGAAAGTAAAAAGGCTTCATTAGAAAATATATATCGAGTTTTGATTGTTTCCTAGTCACTTCCAGGAAGCAGTACCAGTAGTGAGGAACAGAGGTACCTGAAATTTCAACTTTGGATTCGAAAGCTGCCATGAATAATATCTGCGTGATAAATAGGCTAATCATGAACATTGTTTGCTCATCCTAATCCAATAGATGAATGAATTTCCAACTATATAAAAACTCCTACTTGACTTTTTACGTTAGGGCTAATCTTGAATAGAAGATAAAAGATAAAAATCTGAGTACCCTTTTTTAAAATTGTAGAGAATTTACACTTAAGAGATAAATTTACACATACGAGTTCCTAAATTTTTGGTTTTTATTTCTAAACTCTCAGCCTACTTCTACAACACTAACACACTGACAAAATTTTATTAGAGCAGCAGATGAGTTTCTCCATAATTCATGGATGAGTTTTGATTGAAGCTGCTCATTGGAGCTTGTGGGTGATATTCGTATTCGTTCTACCAGAATTACAATCATGGAGTATTAGATATTGTAGAATATGTAGGTGGCAGAAGCTTCCACCAGAATCACGTATTACATATAGTTCAAGTTGCGGCACAGATGTCTTCATAAACAAAGTGAACATCAACTACAGGTAAATGAGTGAACGAGTGGGTTGAGCATTTATGAGGTAGGAGGTTTTGAGAGCATACAAATACAGCGCGATGACAAAGGGGTGACAGTGATATGTGCAAAGCATAATAATTTCATTCAATGCAGTGCAGATTACCTCTGTTTGTGAAATTTCAACCACAGTACTGCTATGGTTTTCCCAGAATACCCCAAAATAATCAATTTGTTTTGGAGAAGTTCGGTGAGTAATCTAGCAGGGAACAAAATTGCATGTTTTTCATCTCATTCTTGATCATATAAATACAAACATGGACGTTACTTATAGCGTGTATTATTTGCACTTTTTAAGCGAAACATGGGTTCCAGGTAGCAAAGAAATCATCAGAATCCAAGCGGCTGAGATGCGATTTATAAGGTGTGTAAAAAGGGATGCACAAGATTGGATCTACTCCGAGATGAGGACATACGAAAGAATCTTAGAGTTTAGCCACTTAAAGAAGAATTTAAAAAAAATCTAAGTAGATGGAAAGTTCACATAGACAGAATGCCAACCGGTAGAATCCCTGTGAAAGCACTCAACTATAAACCAGCAGGTAAGAGAGACGTTGGAAGACCAAGGAAAAGGTGGTCTTAAAAGTAGACACGATCATAAAGTTAAATCATATTTTTGATAAATTTCAATTTCCAAGGCTATTTTAAAGACCAGAACAGGCAATCATGCCTATACCGTAGAAGTCAGAAGACGAAGCCCATGGTTTTCTATATTTGTAACATTTTTATTGTATTTTATTTGTTTTGTAATTCTTTGTTATTTTGTTTTGTCTTGTTTTGTGTGTTTTTTAATAAATTGAATTGGAAAGTAGAAGAAGAAGAAGAAGAAGAAGAAGAAGAAGAAGAAGAAAAAGAAGAAGGAGAAGAAGAGGAAGGACATGAAAAAGAAGAAGATATACATAATCTATAATCATGCATTATTCACATTAAAATCTAAGTTTAGTCAATTGCATTGTTAGAAACTCCAGTACTGTATTGAATGGTTGGAAGTATGGGAACTGAATAAATGTGTATCCTCCTTATATTATGGACAGATAAGACCGGTTTGCACAAAAGCCGGTTAAATTCTAACAGTGATTAATTTCACGAGTGCAAATCAGAGAAGGCTTTTTGAAAAGATGACTTCTCTCATTGGCTCTTGTGGAATTAATCACAGTTAAAATTTAACTTTGCTTTTGTGCAACCGGCACATAGAGTCACAAATGTAGAGGCTTTCAGAAGTATGAGTGAACAAATAATGGATATTGTACATGACATCAAGATCGGGAAGTTGACATACCTTGGGAACATTATAAGATGACCTAAGTAGACTGTCATGATTCTTCACCTCACAATACAAGGTGAAAGAGTTGGTAAGCGTTCTTGGATGAGAAACCTACAGAAGCATTCAATTGCACGTCACTGGACCTCTTTAGAGCAGCAGTTAGAATGATGAAGCAGTAATGTCATAATATATTTATTATTGACCGAACGAAGTGAGGTCTAAGATTCTTGTCGACGGTTTTGCATTTCTCTTTATGTTTATATTTATGTTTATATGTTCCGCATTTATTACGGCGAAACGCGGCAATAGATTTTCATGAAATTTGACAGGTATGTTCCTCTGTGAATTTCGCATTGACGTATATATAAGGTTTTTTGAAATTTTGATGACATAAAAGGAAAAGGAGTCTCCTTCGAACGCCAATATTACCGTAGAAATCAGACTATAGAATTATTAATCATAAATCAGCTGTCGAGTGGATGCGATTAATATCTCAATGTAACTTGGTAAAAAATCAGCTGTCGTGTTAATTGCAAGCGATGAGGCATGCGATTGATAACTCCAAAAAGCATAGTATTTTCTCCCGACTTTTCTCTGCTTTCAACTCGGTAAGCTTAGCATAGTTGTTTACAACAAATTATTAGCATTGTCGGTACAACAACCCAAACAGCCATTAGTTGTTTACACACCGATATCTCGCCGACACGACAGGACAGGACATAATCTACTGTGATTGACAGTATTAGAGGAGGCTGTGGTTTATAACTGCGCGAGGTTCACTGTTCACAGTACTACTATAGTTATTTAGAGACAGATACGAACTTGGGACTCTGAATAATTATATATTTTGACATTTTTCATATTCTTCTCATTAGGAGAAAATGACTAGAGACTAGAATCTATCGAAACTATAATATACTGACAATAATAATAAAATAAATAAAGTAAGAAGTGCCATGATGGTTGTCAACCTCCGCAATGAAGTAGGTAAGTGAAGGAGAAGAAGACTTTAAGGATTATTTTCGGTGGATTTTCGCATGCAGGTTATATCTTCGTTTTCCTGAATTCATGAGCTATAATATATTTCAAAACCTGAGCCGCATAGTAGAGAATTAAGGATATATTTCTATTTCTGGGCATCACTTTCCAGTTTCCTACCAGAAAATCCTTCATTGTTCAACAATAAAACTCAGCTACCATGAAATTTCATCTCATCTCGCGAATGGATTAGTAAAACTGAAAGGTGGAACAATTCGAAGTGGAGATAGGAATGCATAAATTGCGACGGTAGTAAGTCTAGAGGAGTGGAATTGAAGTGTTTTTTACCAAGTTTGTTGAGTAGGTACGACATAAATAGTGGATCTTTCCAAATGTTATTTTTATGTGCCATTGTTATAATATGTATCATCAGAGACAGAGAGTTTTATAGCTTCTGGAAAAAGAACACAATGAAAACCTCTTGACGAGGAAGAGAAGAAAAACTTATCCCAAAGGATATGACTCATGCTTCAAGTCGTTACATTTTTATGATTTCTCCGAGTATTGCCAACCTACTTAGCTTGAAAAAACTGGAGTTGTATAAAAATTGGAATTTGATAATTAAGTTACAAGCCTTAAAACGGTTGATAATAATGTTCAATCAGTAAACATTTCAAAGAGTCATTCAAACTGTAGTTTTTTGCAAGTAGTACAATTTGGTAACTAGAATCAAAACTGGAATTTGATCATTAAGTTACAAGCTTTAAAACGGTTGCTAATAATGTACAATCAGTAAAAATCTCAAAAAGTCATTCAAACTGTAGTTTTTTGCAAGAAGTACAATTTGATGTTAGATAATTAATATTCAAGAGAGAGTATTGAAAGAATGAATGAGAGAAAACAAGGAATGAGAGCAATATGATATAGAATTGAGAAATGGAAGCTGTAGGCTTCAATCTCATTAAAATAACGGGATCACCCACAGAAGAAAAAATAAGATAACACTAGCAATAATTTATTATTCCATCAAATATGAAGTTTCCTCCTGCACACTTTCACTTTCACCTACATACAAGATGCGCGTATATACTTCATTTAAGTAAAACTTGGCGAATTTAATTTTCTCAATTTGATCATCAAAAATAATAATGAATGGAGTATTAGGTCAGATGTAACTAACTACTTTATTTCTTGGAGGAAGTCATCTTTATTTTTGTCAAATTTTATTACTCAAGGAACATGTTATTCTTTTGCTGATGAGTTTCAACATTGTATATAGATGAATGAACCATTACAGTAATATAAGAAGCTTCAAGTGAGCAATGTAAGTACAAACCAAATGACAAAGACTCCAAATGAGCATGCCAGTTTGAAACGAAAATTCGTTGATTCTCCAGGAATTATACTCGTTTATCTGGACAGATCAATAGAAATTTCAGTAATATCCACCAGACCCAACTATTAACTAGGACACTCCACCAGCAATACGATTAACAGGCACCCCAAACAGCCGACCAGTTTTATTGCCAACTCTAAACAACATCACACCTTGCTATTGTAACTTGCTATTAAAAAAAAATTACAAATGTAGAAACCAATGTGACTTAAGTTGATAAGCTCACATGCAACCCACAACACTCTTCGAGCTCTACGATTCATCTTAGATTACTTGATTACTATTTGAGAAATCATAAACTCAACAAAACTGTAGGTTCAGCCATAAGCTAAATAAGCATGTCTTAAATATGTGGTTTAGCCTAAGAACAGTATATTTTCCGGCTAAAGAGTTTGGACACTTGATAATGCGATGAATACCTGAAACCGGTCGTGTTATAATAGAAAATGAAAGGGTACTTGTGATTCTATAAGATAATATTTATAGGAGAGTTGGTTTCAATAGAACTGAGTATCGTAATTATTCCGTTTAGCCAATATTTATATCTATATTATAAATCTGGATCCATAAATGTTCTGCAAACATGTTTTTGAAAACGTTTGTGCAAATTTTATTATTTTTGACAAACGATGTTCGCTCGTATGGTCAGTGTGTACGCTGGATTTTTCAATGTTTTACAGCGAACACAGAAAATGTTTAGAAAAAAGTAATTTTTTGTTTGACCAACAAAGTTTGTCTGTACTTTTTAAAATGTTTGTCCCTGAGCCTCTCAACAAACATGTTTGTCGAACATGTATGTCATTATAGAACAGATTTATAATATAGATATAAATATTGGCTGAACGGAATAATTAGGATACTTAGTGCTATTGAAACCAACTTTCCTATTAATTATATCTTATAGAATCACAAGTACCTTTTTTCTATGATAACACGACCGGTTTCAGTTATTCATTTCATTATCAAGAGTCCAAAATTTTTATTCAATAAATATACTGTTCTTAGGCTAAACCACAAATTCAAGCCCATGTTTATTTTTAACCTATGGCTGAACCTACAGTTTGTTGAGTTCATGTTTTCTCAAAAATAGTAACCAAGTAATCTAAGAAGAATCGTACAGCTCGAAGATTGTTGTGTATTGCATGTGAGCTTATCAACTTAAGGATACGCTTACATGCTATTCTGATAGAAAGATTTTGTATCATTGTTTAAAATGTTGCAACTATGTAAAATCACAATGATTCAGGTCAACTCACAAGAAAAATCAGGAACTATTTGGAAAATTGGGATGAAAATAGGAAAATCGCGTCAAACTTCTCTCAATTTCGAGGCAATTTGTAGTACGATTGCTAAAGCTACTACTGGGAATGAAACGTTATGTGTGTTGCAAATGTAAACATACACAATCCGTTTGAATCAGTGACTTTCAGTATTGAACTCACACTCAATGTAATTGGGCGAATGGATTCTCTGGCGATAGAGATAATAAAAATTCGAGCTTTATTTGTTTGGCTTCGGCCAGTGTTGAATGAAAAAGACTAAGAAATTGTCAAAAAACCACTGATTTATTGATAATTAGAAAGACCAGTTCGAGTTTATTAGAGATTGACAATGGTGTAATAACCGAAACCGGTCTTTCTAATTATCAATAAATCAGTGGTTTTTTGACAATTTCTTAGTCTTTTTCATTCAATATGAATAATTACCACAATATCAACTTCTCAACTACACAAAAAAAAAATAAAAAAATTGACCAACAATGTTTGTCTGAACTTTTTAAAATGTTCGTCCTTGAGCCTCTCAACAAACATGTTTGCCGAACATGTATGTCGAACATTTGTTTAGTATGGATCCAGATCTATTATATAGATATAAATATTAGCTGAACGGAATAATTAGGGTACTTAGTGCTATTGAAACCAACTCTCCTATTAATTATATCTTATAGAATAACAAGTACCTTTTTTCTATGATAACACGACCGGTTCCAGATATTCATTTCATTATCAAAAGTCCAAAATCTTTATTCAATAAATATACTGTTCTTAGGCAAAACCACAAACTTAATCCCATGTTTATATTTAGCCTATGTCTGAACCTACAGTTTGTTGAGTACATGTTTTCTCAAATAGTAACCAAGTAATTTAAGAAGAATCGTAGAGCTCGAAGATTGTTGTGGATTGCATGTGAGCTTATCAACTTAAGGATACGCTTACATGCTATTCTGATAGAAAGATTTTGTATCATTTTTTAAAAATGTTGTAACTATGTAAAATCACAATGATTCAGGTCAACTCACAAGAAAAATCAGGAACTATTTGGAAAATTGGGATGAAAATTGGAAAATCGCGTCAAACTTCTCTCAATTTCGAGGCAATTTGTAGTACGATTGCCAAAGCTACTACTGGGAATGAAACGTTATGTGTGTTGCGAATGTAAACATACACAATCCGTTTGAATCAGTGACTTTCAGTACTGAACTCACACTCAATGTAATTGGGCGAATGGATTCTCTGGCGATAGAGATAATAAAAATTCGAGCTTTATTTGTTTGGCTTCGGCCAGTGTTGCTTGAAAAAGTTTTCCACTGCCGGATATTTGAAAAAGATGTTTTCTCTTTGAAAGAATTTTACGAGAATCCTAGTAAACAAGAAGGTATACTATCTCAGAAAAATGGTCTGTGCCTTCGAGCACGTCGTGAAATATCATTCTTTGATGGAAACAGTGTCTTCGGATATTATTCCGCCTTCAAGACTTCCCGAAATACTCCCACATCTGTGTAATTTTCTAAATGGCTTCTACCGAAATGGTCATAAAGTTCAAAGGATTTTGATTGAATTTATTATCAATGAGAGAGGGATGTGGGATTACTCTTGAAAGTTGAAAACAACGTATAAGACAAGAGAGATATCATAGTAAAACAGACTGATATTATTGATCTTGAGACCAAGAGATATATATCATTATAGTGAAACTTGTAGTATGATCTTGGAACAGATGAAATTGTAGTTCAATGGGATCCGAAGTCGTATGGAAGAATTGAATAAAATGACTTATTCTAGCTACAGTAACTATAGTTATATAGTTACTTATATTCTGGCTAGAGATCGAAGTTGGGGCTCAGTGAGACGACCCCTCTTGTACTCAACTCTCTATCACATTATATCAGTAGAAAAACAAATGAGATTACAGTAAATACCGTTGCTCTCACATTATTCTCTTGTATTGATGGAAATATACTTCATCCCTTTATTTATTGTGAGACTTGATATAGTCATAGAGAAACAATAGCATAAGTAGATATCCCATGTTATAGGGCGTTTATGTCGCAACTTTCGCTGTTATCTCAAGCCGATAGTTCATGAAATTCTTTCACGTGAAGCTGTTTGACACTGGTAGTCTCTCATATTGTGCGGTTCATACACTCTCACTCCAACAAAACAGTAAAATTCGACAATAATCAACAGTAATTGGCTTGAGATAACAGTAAAAGTTGCGACATAAACGCCCTATACCATGGGATATCTACTTACGCTATTGTTTCTCTATGGCTATAGTGTAGTAAGTTTGTCAATTCCATTGATAATGTCTTTTAACGTTCCATGAATTATTTCCTGTTCTCACTTCATGTGGATATTTAAGCAAATATTTCTCACTTCTCTAGAGTTCTACTTTGTAAATTCACCCGTCTCAAGATGCACAATTACCACCCAACAAGTTGGGTCTGTATAATAAGTATGTTTGAAGTCCGTCAACATAATTTTAGATTGATTTCTACAAAATTCGCAAATCTGACGTCTAGTAGATCGGACTCCACACTCTGTTGCACTTTCTTTGTCTCTTCCTCTCACAGAGAGTGTCCACACTATCTTATTTATCTCAATTTACGCCACCGCACTCTATATCTCTTACGTTCTCAAGCTCAACTACAAGAAATGTTCCACACCCAAACTGAAAAGCTCTTTAAATTGAGAGTAATGAAGAATATACTCGTATTTCAATCCTAAAAATAGTAAAGGAAGTAAAAACTTATTACTCTCTCATATTTTCAAAATACTTTGCAGTCAATTATTTTTATTGAACGGGAATCCAAATTAAATGCTGTAATTCACCCTGAAGACTTCTGCTACTGCAAATATTGACAACAGGGTAAACAGCTACATGGAAATTCCCGGGCTGACAAATAATTTTTGAATTGTAGCGCTCATCGAATTTCCATCTAGCTGTTTACCCTGTTGTCAATATTTGCAGTAGCTGAAGTCTTCGGAGTGAATTACAGCATTAATTTGGATTTTCGTTTAATAGCAATAATTAATTCATTAGCATTTGAATAATTGCAATATCTTAGTATTTTCCATCTGTAAACTTTGCAGTCACTTACGAAATCAGTCACTTATAATATTGGTTGGCTTGATTGAAAGTTTTTTCAATCCTGCATTTGTCTATTGGTCCTCCTGATAACGGTTCATGAATAAAAGCAGACTTCAAACTATAGCAAAATTGTTTCAATTATTTCCAAAACCAAGTCATGTATTACGAATTACAAGTGAAACAGAACTGATCTTCAGTACCTAATACGGAAAATGTTCTCAAATCTTTAAATGTGAAATTCAGATGGTTGAGTATCTTACGAATAAAACAGAAAGAACGATGTTTTTGTACATCGGAAGAATATTGTCAGAGACAATAGGTACTGTAGACTATATCTGTAAAAAATTATTCGAATTTTCAGACATCAATAGACACTGTACAACGATCTTTAATTAGGTTTGTAGTGTGAATGTTGATGTTGTGGAACTTTTCCATAATTGAATAGACTTAGAACGTTGTCAAAAATCCACGTTAAGTAAAGTACTTTACTGTAACTTACAGCTGATGATGTGTGAGCACACACGAAAGCATGCTCCTGTAAAATATCATCATCATCATCATCTTCACTTCAGGGATTAGGTTTATTAATGAACCTGTTCCGGTACCCATCTCTTTCTTGGTCTCCCTACATCTCTTTTTCCTGTAGGTCTATAGTTTTGGACTACAACGGGAATTCTTCCAGGTGGCATTCTATCCAAATGACTGCACCAGTTGCGTCTATTTTAAATATATCTTTCATGTAGAGGAGCAACCAATGAACCCTGTCTTATATCAGTGTTTCTTATTCTATCAACTCTATTGCAGGCAAATACACTCCTTAGAAACCTCATTTCTGCAGCTTGAATTCGACTGTTCATTCTACGTGTGTGAAACCAATTCTCACTTCCATATAGGAGAGTCGAAACTGCAATACTGTAAAATATTAATTTTTTAATTTTTATTCAATTTAAGTGGATTTTTGACAACGTTCTAAGTCTATTCAATTACTGTACAACGATTCAAATCTTTAAATATGAAATTCAGATGATTGAGTATCTTATGAATACAACAGAAAGAACTATGTTTTGTACATCGGAAGAATATTCTCAGAGACACTGTACTTGTGAAAAAAATAATTCAAATTTTCAGACATCAAATTCGTATGAATTTAGATGATTATAATTATTACGATCATTAGAAATGAGAGAAATGTTAATGCAAATAAGAATGCAGAACGAGGGAGAGAATCGTTGAACCAGAGGATTACAAGCGGTGAGAGCACTAAGCAGGTTTCTCGGCCAAGAGACATCATAAATCCGACAAGTGATTGGAGAGATTTATTCATTGCCAGAGAGAGAGATAAACGTCATCGTTGATTTATCACTATTTATTCATGTCGTAGTTTGCAAGACGAGGAGGATTTACTGGTCTCACAGTTCGATTCGCAGACCCATTGGCCATTACCAAGACAATGAATTCGCGTTCTACGAAAATAGCTCGTATTTTCTTCTTCTCTGAGTGAGAAGACTCTCTCGCTCACACTCTCTTACTCTCTCTCACACTCTGTGCTGTCTGCTACGCCAGACGTCTTCTTCTAACGAATGACATTTTGCTCACTTATTACTAATCGACCTCACTCATTTCTAACAAGAGTATTTTAGCGTCCCACACCCCAACTGGGTTTAATCAGCATTTTCACGAGAATCGACAAATTTATTCGTTCGATTCTGGAATACTGTGATGAGACGATGAAGGAGAAGAATTCGTGTAAAGTGAGGTCCACGTTATAATGACAGTATTTGTTCAACTTTGGCTTTGCTATCCTTGTCTATCATTCGACAAAGCCGGTGGTACTATCCTTTTCTAGGTCCACAACGATGACAATTATGTTTTTGACAGTGTAGAAATATAAATAATTAATGCAGAGAATCGGCATCGCTTTTCTTCTATCTTTATCCACTGCCATTATAACGTGGACCTTACTATAGAAGTGGTGGTTGTAGTGGTAGTAGGAGAGGAGGAGGAGGAGGAGAAGAAGAAGAAGAAGAAGAAGAAGAAGAAGAAGAAGAGAAGAAGAAGAAGAAGGAGAAGAAGAAGGAGAAGAAGAAGAAGAAGAAGAAAGAAGAAGAAGAAGAAAGAAGAAGAAGAAGAAAGAAGAAGAAGAAGAAGAAGAGAAGAAGAAGAAGAAGAAGAAGAAGAAGAGAAGAAGAAGAAGAAGAAGAAGAAGAGAAGAAGAAGAAGAAGAAGAGAAGAAGAAGAAGATGATGAAGAAGAAGAAGAAGAAGAAGAAGAAGAAGAAGAAGAAGAAGAAGGAGAAGAAGAAGGAGAAGAAGAAGAAGTAGGAAAATACGAAGATGTTTGGAAAAGGAGAAGAAATAAACTGATATGAAAAAGAATAAGAAAATTATTGAAATAAGGAGAAGAAGAGGGGTGCAAGAAGGGGGAGTAGAAAGAGAACAAGTAGGAGAAAAAAGAGAGTTAGAAAAAGTGGTGGAGTATGGGCAAGGAAGGAAGATAGGAATAGAATAGAATATAATGGCTTCTCCATTTGTTAACTTGGCGAAGTTTGGACAGTGATGTCCTCTCTATCAATTGACCACGTAAATTAGGAGTAAAAGGATGAATAAGGAAGTAGTAGAAGACAAAGATGAACAAAGATAGAAGGATGAGTACTGATTCAGGATGAGGAGGAGTGAGAGAAGTAGATGATGATGAAGAAGAAGGAGAATATTCAGAAGGGATATGAGTATAGGGAGGAGAAGGAGGAGTAGAAGGAGAAGAAGGAGAAGGAGGAGAAGAAGACAAAGATGAACAAAGATAGAAGGATGAGTACTGATTCAGGATGAGGAGGAGTGAGAGAAGTAGATGATGATGAAGAAGAAGGAGAAAATTCAGAAGGGATATGAGTATAGGGAGGAGAAGGAGGAGTAGAAGGAGAAGAAGGAGAAGGAGGAGAAGAAGGAGAAGAAGGAGAAGAAAGAGAAGATAGCAAATATCCTTGATAGTAAATAGTAATAATCCTTGATAGTAAATATACAGTAAATAACCATCCTAGGAGAAGGAATTGAAGAAGAGAAAAGGAAAGCAAAAGGAGTGAGAGAAGCAGAAATAGTAGAGAGAGAAGGAGAAGAAGGAGATGGAGAAGGAGAAGGAGGAGAATTAGGAGGAATGGAAAAAGTAGATGGATTGTGAGACGCAAGAAAGAAAGAAAGAAGAAGTGGAAGAAGAATTCTTGAGGTCTGCAGAAGGATGAGAATAATTTTTGGAGCTGCTCCCCCGCTATGTAAAGAACCCGTAAATAAGATGCATAATGAACCCTGGATGAGAAAAGTGTATAATATTTGTGTTTCTTATGGCGCTGAGCACGGAAGGAGCAACAACCTTGTTTTTCCTAACAATTTTCCGCGGAAAATCTGAAAATAGACGGTGTCTTCATCATGGTCTCGAACCCTGAATAGAATGAATTGTGGGAAGAGAGATAATTCCATTGAAACTTTGATGGTATGTAATGGATGAATAAGTTTGGAAAATCGAATTGTATTTGAATTGAATGTGAGGTGTATAATTTTTCCGCTCAAAACATATAAGGCGATACGAAACGATACATCTACACTACAGTAATAGTCCAGTCAATGAATGCTCAAAAACGGGTATAGAGGGAAAAGTTTGGAAGACAATTTTTGACCCCGCAGTTCTGTTTAGGGTAGTGAGGAGGTAAACATATCAAAAGTCCCCACCCCTACCCCATGTGCTAAGGAGGTGGGGGTGGTTTAAAGGTACCATTTTTTGATTTCTCGTATATAACTAGAAAATTGTGCATTTTACAGACATAACTTTTCCATAAGAAATTAAAACTTACATAATTTCCTACAATATTGATCTCACAACTTTTTCTATATCTCTTTCACTTTTCGAGTTATCCGCACTACTAAAAGATGTGACATTTTTGAAAAAACACATTTCCCTTCAATTTTTTGTTATTTTTGCTCTTATAACTTTTTGACTATCGAAGGAAGTCAAATGCTGATTATGAGCTTATAGAGCATCAAATTCTCTTCAATTTTATCTATAATTTCAAAAGTTTACGCACATCCCCACGACTGTTGCAGCAGCTTCAGTGTTGAGTGTGAGATCTTCAGTTATGCAAAAATAGACTAATTGACAAAAAATTTGGAGAGAATGTTTTGAACACAATTTTTGACTTCTGTGTCTTGGAAAATGTGGTTTTTCAAAAATGTCACATCTTTTAGAGCGGATTTCTCGAAAAGTGGAAGAGATATATAAAAAGTTGTAGAAAATTATGTAAGCTTTAATTTCTTATAGAAAAGTTATGTCTGTAAAATGCATAATTTTCGAGTTATATGCTAGAAATCAAAAAATGGTACCTTTGAACAACCCCCACCCCCTTAGCACAATGGGTAGAGGTGGGGACTTTTGATATGTTTACCTCCTCACTACCCTTAACAGAACTGCGGGGTCAAAAATTGTCTTCCAAACTTTTCCCTCTATAACACTTCGTTGACTGGGCTATAAAGGAAATAACTGGCTTATACTCCAACGGGATAAGAAAATTATGTTTGACGCATCATCACGACTGAACTACTGAGCTGATTATCTTGAAATTTCGCATATAGATTCTTAATTAACCGAGGATGGTTATTGAAACCTATTTATGGCCTATTTAAAACTCTATTTTAAACCCTTATTGGCCTATTTCAAACTCTCCAAGATTTTCATAATGCCAAGTTTTCAGTTTGTCAAGTTTCAAACTCTCCAAGATTTCATTACGTCAAGTTTTCAGTTTGTCAAGTTTTAAAATAAACCCTTGCGGAGCACGGGTTACCTGCCAGTCTATAATACGAAGACCATAATAAAATATTGAAATAATTCTAAAATATTATGGATGATAATAATTTATTCATTGTACTATATTTCATTAGGGAAGACTATAAGAGTATAACATGAATATTCATTATGAATTCGGAGAGATACTTGTGGGTGCTCTGCCTACCAATACGATTCCTGAGTCCCTCTTACGAGTGAGCTTAACTCAATGAATTGACGTCATTCATGAAATTCTACAGAAGGAATCATCATTCAATGAGAAAGATTCACAATAGTTGATCTTTGTACTATTCGACATATTATGTATTATATATATTATATACCTTTTGTTCTTGAGCTGAATAAATAATAACAAACACTAGAATCTTAGGGTAGATACACACCAGTTAGTCAAGACAAGACTAGTCACGATTAGTCACAATACTTCACATAGTTGCTTATGAAGCAACACACACCAATTAGTCATTGCAATTAGACATGTCTTCATAAGCAACTATGTGAAGTATTGTGACTAAACGTGTCTTGTCTTGTCTTGACTAACTTGTGTGTGCCTAGCCTTAAACTATTTATTGTTGTTCACTGCAATTTAATATTGTACTATATTTCTTTTATCTCTTATTTGTTCAAAATCATGAAGCTGGGATCATCGAAAATATTGAAGGTGGATTTCAGCGGCAGTATCAGTGTAAATGTCCGGTACAGTGAAATATACCCATGACTTTTAATAGCATAAGTGCAAATAGTCCGATAAGTACTATAATGAAATAGTTATTTGTGCAACTAGTGCGCAAAGTGACAGTTTGCTGCACCGAAAGAAACGTTTAAAACGGAATGGTTTCTTGAGTGCAGCAGAGGAACTTTGCGCACGTATTTCACATTTAATTTTTCCTACAGTTACCATTGAATATGAAAAGTGGGTAATTATGGGTAAAATTGCCTGAAATCCATCAAATGTTTTTCTGTGTAATTTTTTATTAATAAATAAAATTGAATAATAATGTAGTAAATGAATGAAGGCGGCACTCATGTGGTGGCTGTTCTCGTTGTCCTTATATTATTATAACGTGCACCACAACACTATACCACAGTCACCAACTTAATTTTTGTTTTCGTGCACTAATCCTCCATATAACCCACCAACTATTTTGCGTTGCCATGTTGCATATCTGGAGTGCAGAAAAAATTTTTCCCGCACTAGAGCGGAAAAGTGATTCTTTGAGCTCTGTAATCAGTGCAGGAATGGCCACTTTACAAGGTAAGTGTAGGAAAATGATATTTTCACTGTACCTACAAGTACACTGATATGACGTGAGAATACAGCTTTATTCTTCTTGAAAGTTATTCCGTATTAGCCTGTTTTTATAGCGCATTTTTTTCAAATAATTGTATTAGAAATGGGGAACCTTAAGTTCATTTTAATACTAAGAATGCTTCATTTGAATCTTCTCACATTTCTCTCCTGGTTTCCTGACATCTGGATTCGTTCGTTTTAATCCTGACCCAATCACTAATGGAAATCTATAGAGAAATGTGTATGCAACAAGAAATTCAATTATATCAGGCTTATATTTTAGTTTTCACTCACGTAACATGATAACAGTTCGAAGCAGAAACTTTATTATTCTAGAATCAAGAGAGAAATAGAACCATGAAACCTTCTCCTTGATCGTATTACAAAGATTTGAATTTTTAATCAAGCTTGCTTCTACTGAGCATATTCTATGTATTCCAACGTTGTCTGATATCAGAAAAGTGGGATCAGCTACTGCAAGAAACCATCAGCTAAGCTGGTGCAAGTATCATACTCGTTGAAAAGCTATCATTAGGGATTTCTCATCAACATGCGTTTTGACTTTGAGATGCGTCTGAAAGGAATTCCAGTCTTAGTGAATTTTGCTTGGAGAAAGATTTTGCTTGAACCTTGTAAAGACTCTCTCTGTAGTTGCAGCTTGAAACTTGTAGTATTTCTTATCTTCAGTTTATTATAGTAGAGTTTACACGATTACATTTCAATATTAATTGAGTTGTTATGCCAGTCAGTCAAGAATCCTGGAATGTTGATTTTTCCAATATTTCTCATTCCTATACTCCATCTCTTTGGTAGAGAGTTAGTGGGGAGGATATTTTTAATATTCTTTCCGGAGAATGGACATTGATATGTCCAAAGCTCCGCCAATTTATGAAGATGCATAACATCTATAGTTATCTAATTATATTACAAATTGCTTTTTCATATCATATACAGTTCAATAATTATTATTTTCTTAGTCTATATTATGTAAATTCATCTATAATTTTGCTGTATTGTAAGCTATTGTATATAAGTGTATAAGCCAGCATATATTGTAATCTACATAAATAAAGTACTCAATCAATCAATCCCTTCAGTTGTCATATACTGTAATAAGTGCATTATCTTTCCCCAACCTCAACAACATTCATGTATTCTTATTTTCTTAGTTTGAGATGATTGGAATTTCTATATTTATTCATTTATGTATTTCATTGACAATCACAAATCATTCAATACCACCAAATCATAAATCAATACCAGATGTGCTAATAGTGAAGTTGTGTCTGGGTAAAAATTTATAATTATGATTGGGAGAAGACAAGAGGCATAACCCAAAACTGTCTTTCTCCAAATTTTTATGAATAAAAGTTTCGAAAAAAATGAGGTTATGATTTCACTTTCCACTTTGGGATTCACCTCCCGTACTATTATTATTATATTGAGTTTATATTCATAATGGAGTTATGCTTAATGAGGTCCCACTAGTTATGAATTGTCACATGTAATGATAGAAGGAAGCTTAATGAATAATATTCCCCAAAAGAGCATCAAAAATAAACTGATTGATCCATTTTTGTATCTTCATTCTGTTTCCAGCCTCAATAAATAAGCCTTGTGTCCAGCTCTGAGAATCGCATGAAGGTGACGAAACGGGAGAATTTTCAAGCCGCAGTGAAAACGTCGTTGTCATTGCAGTGTGAGCGCAATGCTTAATGCTAGAAAAGTCATCAAAAACTGGTCATATTTACTGGGAAATTTGCTAGCGTACATAATACCATTTATTATACAAGAAAATAGATATTTGTGGTCAAGAAAATTTGATGAATGGATTTTAGTAGATAAATTAATAATCTCTTTGGTAGAGAGTTAGTGGGGAGGATATTTTTAATATTCTTTCCGGAGAATGGACATTGATATGTCCAAAGCTCCGCCAATTTATGAAGATGCATAACATCTATAGTTATCTAATTATATTACAAATTGCTTTTTCATATCATATACAGTTCAATAATTATTATTTTCTTAGTCTATATTATGTAAATTCATCTATAATTTTGCTGTATTGTAAGCTATTGTATATAAGTGTATAAGCCAGCATATATTGTAATCTACATAAATAAAGTACTCAATCAATCAATCCCTTCAGTTGTCATATACTTCAATAAGTGCATTATCTTTCCCCAACCTCAACAACATTCATGTATTCTCATTTTCTTAGTTTGAGATGATTGGAATTTCTATATTTTTTATTCATTTATGTATTTCATTGACAATCACAAATCATTCAATACCACCAAATCATAGATTAATATCAGCTGTGCTAATAGTGAAGTTGTGTCTGGGTCAAAATTTATAATTATGATTGGGAGAAGACAACAGGCATAACCCAAAACTGTCTTTCTCCAAATTTTATGAATAAAGTTTCGAAAAAAATGAGGTTATGATTTCACTTTCCACTTTGGGATTCACCTTCCGTACTATTATTATTATATTGAGTTTATATTCATAATGGAGTTATGCTTAATGAGGTCCCACTAGTTGTGAATTGTCACATGTAATGATAGAAGGAAGCTTAATGAATAATATTCCCCAAAAAAGCATCAAAAATAAACTGATAGATCCATTTTTGTATCTTCATTCTGTTTCCAGCCTCAATAAATAAGCCTTGCGTCCAGCACTGAGAATCGCATGAAGGTGACGAAACGGGAGAATTTTCAAGCCGCAGTGAAAACGTCGTTGTCATTGCAGTGTGAGCGCAATGCTTAATGCTAGAAAAGTCATCAAAAACTGGTCATATTTACTGGGAAATTTGCTAGCGTACATAATACCATTTATTATACAAGAAAATAGATATTTGTGGTCAAGAAAATTTGATGAATGGATTTTAGTAGATAAATTAATAATGTCATTGGAATATATCGATAGTTTAATAAGCGACCAATCGCCGAGAGCAAATCGTCGTATGAAATCACACAAACTCATTCTCTCTTTTAAGAATTTATTTCTCTATCATCCATTTAAGCACACAATTTCCTACTTTAGATTCTGGCTATAGTAATACTAGCTTTAATAGCTCTAATTACTCTAATAGTAATAACTATAACTCTTCTCACTTGTGACGTGTGATGCTTGTCACTTAGGTAAACTCAATTATTGTGGGTTTTTTTAAATAAAATTCTTGATTCATGTACTTTTCCACAATTAAGTTGTCAATATTTCATACTAATACTTTTCTCAAATATCTCTAGAATATACAGAATGCCAAGATATATCACAAAATACGGACCTCAGATATGTGATATATCTCTCCATTTTTTCCATTCAAATCTCAACTTCTCAACAGAGATTTGCTCAACTTCTCAACAGCCATTATTAATACTACCATAACTAAATCGTTTTAGAAATTCTATAAAACTTTGAAAATCATTATAATTTTCTAATGATTCACTGTTATTTCTCAAAATATCACATCAGAACTCTTTCTCAGGCTCGTAATATTCTATTTTCTTATTCAGGACTCGTATTCATGCCGGAATTCAGGACTTGTACCAAATTATTTCTGATCAACTGAAGGTGAATATTCTGTAGTTTTCCGCAAACAACATTCATTTATTGTAGGCTATTTTTTATGAGTTTCGAAGATTCTTCATATAACAACACATTTCGATCTCCCATCACCACAACAAAATATTGTTATTTCCTCAGTAGTTTGAAGATAAAGTTTGATTAGTATGTTAGTTACAAACAGTGATAAGTCTTCAAACTCTACATACCGTTCAACGAAAAAGCCGGCAATTTATTCCCAACATTCAATATAACACATTGTAGTATGGAGTCCAATTTTCAATCAATAAGAACAAATATTTTGCGCATAATGAGGTGGGATCAAAACTGAAATATCATTACGTTTTTGACAAATCTATGGGGTTGATATAGCCAATAAAATCTCCACACCCGGTGTTTGAGAACTTTCCGAGTTGACGGAATTTCAAGTGAACACTCTGATAGCTTTCTCCACTCTTTGATTTGGAATTATTCAAAAACTATCACTATTCACTCTGTTGACAAGATTTTCACACTCCGTTACGTAACAACTTTTTCGAGTTTCAAGGGTTGTTCAAGGGTACAATGACGTTTTTTTTATTATTTTTCGAACTGTAGAGGGTTTTCAAAGCTCCTTCTAATATGCTTGTCGTATCTGATACTTTTTTTGTTTCTAAATAACTTCTCAAATACTGTTACACTTAGTTGTAGGTAGATAACTGTTTCATCAATTTCTAACTCTAGGAATAATATCAGGACTTTTCAGGTAGTACGAACAAGTGAAGGACACAATAAATACAGTGTAGCCAATAGTAAGGAGCATACTTTTCACTTACTAGGAACGCACGACGGGAACCAAGTTTATTTTACAACACGTGTTCACAGATGAGGACGACCGAACCACAGAGCAACTTAGGAGGCACGAAGTCCGCATACTTCGCGGGCTCGCGGACAACTAACTTGGACTTGGTTCGCGGCTCCAAATCCTCCTGACTTCACTACGCGCAGTCGCCCGCGCGAGCCTCCACACAGGCGCGCACACTCCAAATTCATGCTACCGTAAAAATATACCACCCCAGCACACAGTCAGTCGTTCGTCACCAAATAATTTTAAACTGGTCAACACGTCATGAGCTGTCGTCGCTCATTGATCTCTGTCGAGCTGGCTGCTTGTTGTAATTTCCCCATTCATAAAATCGACGCCGTTCAATTGTGAACGCTCGCTAAGTGCACGCGCGTTCCACAAACTTTGGAATTGACGAACGTCATTTTAAATATGAGCGATCAAATATATGGATGAAAAATTCAACTATGAAATAAAATCTCATAGTTTTTATTCGATTTCAGTTTATACATTTTATGACATTGAAATTGAAATTATCTTTATTCTTCTTCTTAGAAAGTACAAACAAAATACAATGTACAGACAGAACTTGAAGAAGGCTCCTCACATGGGCAAAGCCTGTGTGCGAGAAACGAGTTCTCTACAATTCCATATACTTAGATATACAATGAAATATATCAAAATCAAAAAATCAAAATCAATTTATTGCCATTCTCTTTTTTACAAACAAGTGAAACAAAAACATTTTGTATAATGTTATAACTAATTATAATCTAAACTAATTTAAAAACATATTCAACGAATGTTTTCTTTTATTTTAATATTGAAATAATGGGATCTCCCAGAAAAGCAAATGCTTGAGCTCTGGAATAGAGTTCAAAAATGTTAAAGGTAATTAGGATGGATGTCTAAGACAATTTAATTAGTACCAGAAGAAACAATATGCAATATAAACACTAGAATATAAATGTAAGTACAATATAACAATGTAAGCATTGGAATATATCGATAGTTTAATAAGCGACCAATCGCCGAGAGCAAATCGTCGTATGAAATCACACAAACTCATTCTCTCTTTTAAGAATTTATTTCTCTATCATCCATTTAAGCACACAATTTCCTACTTTAGATTCTGGCTATAGTAATACTAGCTTTAATAGCTCTAATTACTCTAATAGTAATAACTATAACTCTTCTCACTTGTGACGTGTGATGCTTGTCACTTAGATAAACTCAATTATTGTGGGTTTTTTTAAATAAAATTCTTGATTCATGTACTTTTCCACAATTAAGTTGTCAATATTCCATACTAATACTTTTCTCAAATATATCTAGAATATACAGAATGCCAAGATATATCACAAAATACGGACCTCAGATATGTGATATAACTCTCCATTTTCTCCATTTAAATCTCAACTTCTCAACAGAGATTTGCTCAACTTCTCAACAGCCATTATTAATACTACCATAACTAAAATTCCTTTTAAAAATTCTATAAAACTTTGAAAATCATTATAATTTTCTAATGATTCACTGTTATTTTTTCAAAATATCACATCAGAACTCTTTCTCAGGCTCGTAATATTCTATTTTCTTATTCAGGACTCGTATTCATGCCGGAATTCAGAACTTGTACCACATTATTTGTAATCAAAATGTAGGTGAATATTCTGTAGTTTTCCGCAAACAACATTCATTTATTGTAGGCTATTTTTCATGAGTTTCGAAGATTCTTCATATAACAACACATTTCAATCTCCCATCACCACAAAAAAATATTGTTATTTCTTCAGTAGTTTGAAGATAAAGTTTGATTAGTATGTTAGTTACAAACAGTGATAAATCTTTCAACTCTACATACCGTTCAACGAGAAAGCCAGCAATATTTATTCCCAACATTCAATATAACACATTGTAGTATGGAGTCCAATTTTCAATCAATAAGAACAAATATTTTGCGCATAATGAGGTGGGATCAAAACTGGAATAGCATTACGTTTTTGACAAATCTATGGGGTTGATATAGCCAATAAAATCTCCACACCCGGTGTTTGAGAACTTTCCGAGTTGACGGAATTTCAAGTGAACACTCTGATAGCTTTCTCCACTCTTTGATTTTGGAATTATTCAAAAACTATCACTATTCACTTTGTTGACAAGATTTTCACACTCCGTTACGTAACAACTTTTTCGAGTTTCAAGGGTTGTTCAAGGGTACAATGACGTTTTTTTTTTATTATTTTTCGAACTGTAGAGGGTTTTCAAAGCTCCTTCTAATATGCTTGTCGTATCTGATACTTTTTTTGTTTCTAAATAACTTCTCAAATACTGTTACACTTAGTTGTTGGTAGATAACTGTTTCATCAATTTCTAACTCTACGAATAATATCAGGACTTTTCAGGTAGTACTAGCAAGTGAAGGACACAATAAATACAGTGTAGCAATTAATAAGGAGCATTCTTTCCACTTACTAGGAACGCACGACGGGAACCAAGTTTATTTTACAACACGTGTTCACAGATGAGGACGACCGAACCACAGAGCAACTTAGGAGGCACGAAGTCCGCATACTTCGCGGGCTCGCGGACAACTAACTTGGACTTGGTTCGCGGCTCCAAATCCTCCTGACTTCACTACGCGCAGTCGCCCGCGCGAGCCTCCACACAGGCGCGCACACTCCAAATTCATGCTACCGTAAAAATATACCACCCCAGCACACAGTCAGTCGTTCGTCACCAAATAATTTTAAACTGGTCAACACGTCATGAGCTGTCGTCGCTCATTGATCTCTGTCGAGCTGGCTGTTTGTTGTAATTTCCCCATTCATGAAATCAACGCCGTTCAATTGTGAACGCGCGCTAAGTGCACGCGCGTTCCACAAACTTTGGAATTGACGAGCGTAAATTTAAATATGGAACGACTAAATATGAGCGATTGAATATGGATGAAATACTAAACTATGAAATAAAATCTCATAGTTTTTCATTCGAGTTTAGTTAATATATTTTATGATATTTTCCTCGTCAGAATTGGCTTCTTCCACTTACTCATGTATACTTGGACTGATTTGTACAATATACTCTACATTTGCGTTCCACAAACTTTGAAATTAACGAACGCCAATTTAGATATGGATGACTAAATATGAACGATCGATTATGGAAATACTAAACGATGGAATAAAATCTTTAAGTTTTTGATTCGAGCTAATACAGTTATAACATTTTGTAGTTAATACATTTTATAACATTTCCTCTTCAGAACTGGCTTCTTCCACTTACTCATGTAAACTTGGGTGGATTTGTACACTATACTGTACATTCACTTTCTGAGCTGATAGTGGTTCTGGTGGAGTGGATTCCCCACTTTTTCGGTTGAGACCACTTGTACACTGGAGTGTACATTGTCTCTTTGTCTGCTATCATATTATAACAACAACTATACAGGTAGCAGTGGCCACTGTTCAGCTGTGTTCATTACTGACTTTTTCGGTTCAGATGACTTGTACTCTGGAGTGTACATTGCCTGCTATCATAATTATAACAAAAACTATACAGGTAACTGTGGCCACTGTACAGCTGTGTTCATTACTGACTAAATTCGAGGAGCTCAATAATATAATATAATATAATATGATATAATATCATAATTTTATCTTCCAATGTGTTTTCACATTGATTATGAAATAATGTATTGTATTTGACCGTATCAAGAGTTCCAGTTTAATAATTATTATCAAACGAAAATCCAAATTAATTCATCATTGATAGGGTACTCAATAATAATTAATGATTTTACTCAGTTTTTCCAGCTGAGCTTAAGTGTTTACAAGTTTGTGTTTCTTCAATGGTTCCAAATTTTCTCAAATAACTCAATATTATTTGTTACAAGTGGTAATTGAGTGTAATATTTCTAATAAATTTATTAATTCAAGCCTTCTAAATTCAAAATTTATAGTTATCATGTTTATTTTGGACTAGAATTTTGTGAAAATTGTACACGTGAGATTCTAACCTCATCTTGGACTGTGTCACCCAAAGACCTTAAAGATGCATAGACTCACATGCAGCGCTAGTGTCGTACTTGGAATTGAAATCCGCCATTGAGGGGGCAACCCATAAGATTATTATATACCAATGCCACCAATGCCTTTGTGATCTATAGTATTACAAATATTATATATATATATATAATATCTCGTGCTAAAATACCCCAATGGCGGCCTTCAATTTCAAGTAAGAGCTATCATTGGGAAGGCATAGGCATTGTGGGTCTATATCTCTTCAAGGTCTTTGGTGTCACCTACAAATTTGGAAGAAAAATAGCACAAGGACTACCTTATTATTTTATCTACCAATGTTGTTACATTAGTCTCATTTGTATTGCAAATAAATGAAATGAAAAAAATATATATATAATATAATATAATATAATATAATAATATTAAAAATATTAGACTGTAATGTCGTCATAATAGTTTAAAAACGAATTATAAACTTGCAGTTCGTCTTGGACAGCAAAAATAGATGAACACTTCTCTTTTACTTCAAAAATGTGTATACATAGTTAGGCCAACTAAAGACAGCAGTGACGCTTTAGCTACTTTGGTCAGTGTGTGCTCTAGCTAGAGTGATAGAGAGTACATAGCATTTAGTACATATATGTACCTTGAGTCATGTACTAGAGTAAGGGCAGATCAAACGGTGCCGAGCGGCTCAGTTCGCTGATGAAGTATTGTGCCCAATATTCATCCGTCACGTGAGATTCACTCTAATCTGTCAGCATTCCTAATACTATACACCAATACTTCCCATTTAACTAACACTGACAGACTAAAGTGCAGCTCTTGACCGCTTTAGAAGCACTCTCATCAATAATGATTTGATTATATTACACAGAGAAGCGACGGATGAGGAAATCTCCATCACTGCATGCAATTGGTCGGTTGATTCTCTTGCTACCCTAGTTGAGAGCTGTTTGGTCACTAGCTTGCTTTGGGGCTTTGGGCACTGCCGAATACCAAGGCCGACCTTTGAAATACCATAACACTTTAAATTGTCAAATTGTAGTTTATCTATCCTACCTATAGTTTGCAGATAGTTTATCCATGCTACGACGCTAGAAATCTATTGTACAAAGAAACCCATCAGGAGAATGTTTTTCAGTTGTGTAAAACCTTTAATATTAGGGTGTTATGGACAGTTTCAACACTTTGCTTTTACTTTTCAATTTATTAGTTTAAAAGTTCTTCCACACACTTTATTTACACTGGTCTTCCACACTCTAATTACACTGTTATTTCACATTTCATTTACACTGTTCTTTCACACTTCAATTGAATTTTCCACTCACACTGTATTTGCACTGTTCTTCCACACTTCATGTAAGCCGTTGTTTTGCAGAATTGAAGTTCTTCCTTCTTCTCGCGCGTATCCATTTTCGTTTCAAAGTTTCATCTTTCAAAAAAGAAAATACCGTACGGAAACTTTTGGAGTCTTGTTATAATTCCCGCGACAATTAGGTACACAACAGTCTGTATCCCATGATTTAAATCTCCAAATTCATTATTACTTTTCACAAACGAATATTAGAAGCTTGGGCGATTCCTCCATGTAGGAAGTGAGGAAGTTCCTACACTTTGATACAGAATAATAATAATGTCTTCATAGTGTATCTATAGGTTATAGGAGCATGCGAATACCTATCAAAATATTATAGAAAATACGGAATTGAAAGATACGGAGCAGTAAGGGTTTGCAACCCTATTCCTACCCTATCTATTCCTACAATTCGACACTAGCGCTGCGCTGCATGCTAAGTGGACGCGGAAGGAACTACTCGTATATGAATGATTTTAATAAGGTCCTTCGTAAGTAGCTCCTCAACCACATGGATTATCGAAACGGAATAATCGATATTTGATCCAATCGATTGACTTGCAAACAATGTTTCTGCTTTCTGCAAGACCTAATGAAGTCTCCATACGGACACGGGCAATATTTCAATGTAAATAGTTTGGAGGCTGAGTTGTCGTGATTTACTCCTCTTCTTCCTCCTCTTCTTCTTCTTCCTTTAGTTTCAATAAACTAAATATTATTCAAAAGAGTATACTCAAGGCAGCACTAGGAGTGCATAGAAGGTACCCTAGCCAGCAACTTTTTATGGAGTTCGGAGTTCTGTCAGTTAGGCAACTGTATATCAGAAATCTTGTTAAATATATCAGCAACCATATACATCTTTTTACACCTCATTCAACTAATTATAGTTTTAGATCAGTAAATAGATGCTTTGTTCCTCGAACAGATCTAACTATATGCAGAAGACAATTCAACTATACAACAAAAAAGCTTATTAATTTTATGCCAGAACATTTCATTGCAGGAAAACCTACAAAAGCACTTAAATTAAAAATTGAAAGCTGGATAAAGACAGAAGATATCATACCTAAAATATTTTAATTTGATGTACATATACTGTCTTCCTTAGTTCCTCTGAATTTATTATTAGTAGGGCTATACTCCCAGATTAATTTTCCTCTCTCTGAGTTTAAGTTTTATTTTTTGTGTCATGTGTACTGTATTGTATTGTTTTTCTCTTTTTGCTTACAAAAGGAATTGCATATATGCTACAAATGAATTACATTATGTTACTAAAATTACATATGTACAGTGAATTGTAGATTAATAATTACATGAATCATCTCTTTTTCTTTTGAGTTTTTAAATTATTATGAATTCATTCTAGTTTTTCCACTCTCTTAGTATTTCATTCTTAGTACTTCTTCTTTTCGGATTGAAATTTTATTTTTTTTTCTAGTTTTTCATACATTCCATATGTTTCTTTTTTCTTTATTATATTTTTTCTATTTTCGACTGAATCTCAAGCCACTAATTATAGCCGACTGATTACTCGTTGCCATCGCTCAAACTACTTAGTTTTGCTGGTAACGCCAATGATAATATTATAATCGATGTTTAAATGGAAAATATTTTAATTTTAAGTTTTTGTAATGTATTGTATATGAAAATTTTTATATTTTTCACATTTGTAAAGTTGTGTTTAATGATTTTGGCAATAAATATTTCTTTCTTTTCTTTTTCTTTCTTTTCTTTCTTTTTTCCTTCATTAACTGCATTTCTAAATTGAATGACTATTTAGTGGACAATTATTTAACAGGGACATTCATTGAAAAAGCAGGAGTGATCCGTGATCTAGTGCTTGCGTAGCTGCACAGAGATCCCGGGTTCAATCCCTCTCATAACCAAAAGTTTTTTAACCAGATCAATCCCGTGTTATCGGATGGGCACGTTAAACTGTCGTTCCCGGTTGAAGTATGACAGTCGTAAGGCCCATTGACGGCTTTAATTATATATTCAGGCGGTGGGACCTTCCCGCAAGGGACTCCCCACCAACAAAAGCCATACGAATTTACTTTTTTTTATTGAAAAAGCAGACTAATTCATCTAGTGCTCACTATCCCAGCTACAAAGTGCTTCTGCCGAACGCACCTTTTCGGCTCTTAAACGCATAAAAAAACACTAGGAATTCAACCATCAAAATCGACTCAATGGACTAGTTTCCCTGTGTATTGAAAAACAGTATTTCAAGAATTTGATGACAGAAGCAAAATTCTACGACTCTGTCACCAAAATGTTTGCTTCAAAGAAGGATCGACGAATCGAATTAAATTAAAAGTAGACCATGATGTGAGTAACTTATCATTTTGAGTTGTGAACTTGCATGTTGTGTTTATGTAGGCCTAAAGATGCGTACAGATATACACGCCGCGGACATCAGCAATAGCAATTCAATTTTAATCAGCTGATGCCAAGCTTTTTATAACTATATCTTACCGTTTCTGTAAAAATACAGATATAATCAGCTGATTAAAAGTGAATTGCTCATGTTCGCGGCGCGTATATCTGTACACACCTTTATATGCCAGCATCCATACAACATTTGAATTTGTCTATGGCAGAAAAAGTCAATGTGATCTTTTCCATTGCGACTATACTGGGGAGGGGGGTTGCAGCCCTACTTATACTTTTTGACTCCTACAAGTTCAAAAATCCACGAAGCGCCACTGATTAGAAGAATGATAAACAAACCATATTCATTGAAATGGAGACCGTGAAAATTGAATTTGTAATTCCAATTTTGTTGATTACCATAATCAGATGTGATAACAAGCATCAGCGCTCTTATTTCGCTTGCTTACCGCCAGTAGATCATGGATCTACATGATTGTGATAACGTCATAGTTTATTAGAGATCAGTTGTGGGGCCTGAAGTAATAGTAGGTACTGGTTTCATTCGGGGTTTAAACGAACAACTGATATTTCTTCTTTTTAACCAAAGATCATCATAATATATACGAGTCTGAGGTCAGAGAGTCATATGCACCGACTACGTTTAACGCTAAACCACGTTTATTTGTAGATACAGTTGCATTTATCATAATGTGTTTCATTCGGGGTTTAAACGTACAGCTGGCATCTCTCCGTTTAAGCTGAGGATCTACATACGGGTCAATGTAGTAGACTACTACATTACAAGATAATAAAGCAGCTTATTCAAGTTAGCAAGTAACTTGACCCAGCTGTCTATCTAAAAACCATGAATACCCATATTATGTATCAAAACTTAGGCTCTGCTAGAATGACAAGAAATATAAAAGAATGGGCTGTTAAAATCAAAGTAATACATATTGAAACCAATTCAAATAATTATTATAGTACATTGCAACAAATATTCATGAGAACATAAATACATTAGTTTATTGAGAAATGAGTTGAGATTAGTAAAAAATTGTTAGCTCAATCATAGTGTATCGAATGAGTTTCTTGAAGAATCATCAGCCTATTTCAAGAAACCTGGCAATAATCTTGAAAATGTTCTGCTTTTTTCTCATATTCATGAGTTACAAGAGAGCAATTATAGCTGTTTCAGAGTAGAGTAAGTCATAATGTGCAGTAAGTAATGGGAAGCTAGTAATTTCATGAAAAATTATTGATCGTGTACTTTTAAAATGAATTTTTGACTAAACACTAATATAAAATCAGGTGAATGTCATGTAGGATTGTGATTACATATAGCACTGATTAGAGGTTGCTGATATTCGTAGCTTGGAGAACTGAAAAGATTATTTTTAACTGGACTAGATTTTCTCTATACATCCAGAATATGTCATGATATATAAGAATATATTTGATTCTTACAAGACGAGTATATTCAAATATCTAGCTATACCATTAGCAGGATTTTGATAAAAGTTGAAAGAGCTTTGAAGCCACTGGCTTGGTAAATAGGATTAGTAGATGGCAATCAGCATGACTGGAAACGAAAATTCGAATCTCCCAGATCTCTTTCTTCTTGGATCATGCCAATTATTTATTTCGAGGTGAATTCCCTCTTTCAAAAACATTGAACTCAGAAAAAATTGTTAACATTCTTCTCTTCCATCAACTGTTTGTACCAAAAATCGTGTCAAGCATCTGTTATTTCGTTGTTGAAATCTCTTCTATTGGTTTGTTTTGTAAACCTCAATAATTATGAAGGAAAGATAATTATCAAGCAATTACATGAAATTTCATAAAAAAGTTATATTATCTCTGAATCATTTCTTCTTACTTCTTCTAAATTTTCGATCGAGCTTACTATTTCATCAAAACTCTTATTCTTTTGCAGTATCATCCATTAAGTTAGAAAGACGTTTCTCTTTTACCTAGTTCTTACAAAACGTATCGTATCATTGAAATGCTGAGATCTCAAAAAGCTATTCACTGATTTAAAACTTCAAAATTATAATTCCAAGTTACAAATGTTCATTTGATCCGAAAACATCAATACTTTAATCAGATCTGCAATCAATGTACTGAACATATCCTATTATAATAAGCGAGCAATTTTTGAATTTTTATTTCTGGTTTTTTATTTATTTATATCTAGTTATTCATGTTCAACGGATCTCGAAAACGGCTCCAACGATTTTCACGGAATTTGGAAAATAGTAGGTTTATGATATAAAAATCCGATTGCACTAGGTCTCATCCTTGGGAAAACTCGCTGAACGACATTGAAAGGATAATTCATCCTTGGAAAAACAGATGATAATTTCGTCGTCTGTCGATAACAGAAGATGCGTGTGTCTGTTTGGGAGATCAGCTGTGTAATCAATTAGCTTACCGTATCTCGCGAGAAAACTAGAAATTTTAATTGACTCGATCAAAATAATCTGATTTGTTGACATGAGATGGTATATATCATAATATTCAAAGTTAATCATTATTTTACAGTTCTAAGTGATTAGTGAGTGTTATTTTGTTATTCAATTTGGTATGTAAACAATCTAAATTACAACTTTTATGTTTTCAAATATTTGGACTGAAAATGTGACCTGATTTCAAGTGTATGGAACATAACCTACTTTTTGGAATATTTATAGTGTATAAATCAAAATTCGGGAAAGAAACAGTTTTGGGCTGTGTCTGTTAGTCCTTTCCCAATCATTTTAAAGAATTGAGTTCTGTTTAACGATAAATAAATAACGAGCAAAGCTCGGTTCCCCCAATATTAAATATGAATTATTGTAAAACTCACATAGACTGATCTTCAAATGCAAAACATCTCCAGATATGGGGCTTTTGGTGATGAAGTTTATTTATGCATTATAAAATAATAATAATATCGTGTGACCTGGCTGGCTCAGGTCTGGTGTCAGAGTTTTCAGGTCGCAACTGATGAATTTCAGGGCCTCTGACATGACCTAACGACTGCTTTTTAGGCAGCCGGGACCGACGGCTTAACGTGTTCATAAATTATTTATGCATTAATAGATACAATAACATTCTCAACTATGATTGATTTGGAAAGTAACAGCAGGCTTAAAGCCCAAAACTGTTCCTTTCCCAAATTTGGATGGAAATTGTCCAAAAAGTTTAAGAACATTAATTATTAGATTTCAATTATTGCGTTATCTTTTTGTAGCACAATTCAAGCTCATTATTAAGGAAGAAGGATAAACATCATGTTTATAAAAGAACATACACTTTAAAGCCAGTTACAAACACATCGATTTTTGTTCGTACGATATTATGCCGTCCTTATGAATTCTATTTGATTAAACGGAACTTGACAAACAGCATCAATTTAAAATCATCTGCTCAATATTCAATTTTTCAAATTTTCCATTTTATTTTTGGAGTTTTTTTCTCATTTGCTTTAAAGCTGAATAAACCCCTGATTGCTGTTGGATAGTTCCCAATGAAATGTTTTTTATCAAAATCAACCTAAAGTTTCACTTGAAGTATAAATATATTTTATTTGTTAAATTATAATTTACGTGTTATATCTTTCAGATTACCTACCGTATATAATTGATTTATTTTATCCATATTGTTAGATGTGATACATAATTATTATAAAATGAATATTGTTTGCTTTATGCGACTCCTCCCCGCACACGGACCTGTCATCCAAGCGGGGAGCCTATTCATATGTATTTATTTTATGTAATTTCATTGTATTTTAAACGAATAAATAAATTTTGATTTGGTTTTAATAGAATTTATAAGGACGGAAAGATATCGTACGAACAAAAATCGATGTGTGTGTAGCTAGCCTAATTGGTTAATAGTTATTTTGACGTCATCACACAGCATTGTGGGTGTGATTATATTGTTCCAAATTGAGTGGAGTCCAAGGGTAGCATTACCCAACCACAAGTGGATTTTATATTCCTTTACAACAGCAACGTTCCACCTTAAATTATTATCTTTCTACTTTCTACAACAATATTGTCTGTTCTAAGCGATTTCATGACTTGCATCAATGTTTTATGATTGGCATCCAGGTTTCAATAACACCTCCACATGAAGCTATAGAGAGATTGTTAGAACTCCTTCATCGATACTTTTCATTCAACCTATACTGAAAGTCTCAAGTGAATTCCACTACAGCCGTTTTACATTGTACAATGTACACGATGATTTTGACTGACGTATTCCACACACATGTTAAGTAATCCACTTGGTCTCCGGTTGATAATTGGAGCTGTTTACAGAGATCTCGACCCAAATGCAATATTTAGCGCATGTATCCGTGCTTAGCTAATATTTTATCACAAAAGGAACATATGGATTGAGAAACCTCACCCTACCTCGTACCTATAGCAGTAAAGATATTTGGCATGATTGTCGGCATATTGACAAGGTCTTTAAACAAGTCCATTTAAGTAGAATTAATGATATTCAAGACTGTGCAAAGGCTAAAAATTAACTTCCTACTGGTGATATTTTTTAAAGATTTTCGATTTGTATATCACCAAGCTATCAAAATGAGAAAGTTTTCACGAATAACATTTTTTCCCGATCATTACTTTTTGAGATATGAGCGCCTAAAGTTTTAATTTTTGAAACAGAACATTTCAAACTTAAAATCACTTTCCTACTGGTGATATTTTTCAAAGTTCCTCGATTTGTATAATATCATCAAGCTATCAAAATGAAAAAGTTTTCTCAGGAAAACATTTTTTTTCCGATCATTAATTTTTGAGATATGAGCGCCTAAAGTTTTAATTTTTGGGACAGAACATTTCAAATTCGGTGAGAGATAAATCCATGAAATTTAGAGGTTAGATTCTTCATAGTATTGTTGATCTAGTAAAACAATCATTTTCTTAAAATATCAATTTTCGAGAAAGCTATTCAATTCACCAAAAATAACTTTTAGTTGGGTTATTTTTAGTCATTTTCGGTAATTTGATTAACTTTCTCAAAAATTTATATTTTAAGAAAAAGTTTGTTTAACTAGATTAATAATACCATGAAGAATTTATCCCTCAGATCTCATGGATTATTTATCTCTCACCGGATTTGAAATGTTTTGTCCCGAAAATTCAAACTTATGCCGCTCATATCTCAAAAATTAATGATCGGAAAAAAATGTTTTCATGAGAAAACATTTTCATTTTGATAGCTTGATGATATACAAATCGAAAAACTTTGAAAAATATCACCAGTATGAAGTTAATTTTCAGCCTTTGCACATCCTTAATATTATAATAATCATAGGTACTGGTAATGGCTTCTTTAAATGCAAACTTATTGGCAATGAATGAAAAGTGGAATAATCGCTTCCTTCTAATAGATTTGATATGATGAATGGATTTATAATAAGCATTGTCAATTTCCATCAAATTTTGAAAAAGTTTTTTTCAATTGAAAAAACGCAAGTTCCAGGCAGCATTCTCACCATTTGAATTCAATCCTTGTTTGCTATTTGTAACGCTCATTTACTGGTCATTCAGACAAGAATATCAGTAGAAGAAAATATATTATTCCTATTTTTTTTGGTAGAATCAACCAAAAATGGAAATTGTACGTGTTCATTGAAGCTGTATTCTAGAGATAGGCTGAAAATTCTAGGTTTCTATGCGCTCATTTTACTGATTTCACATTATCAAGTTCAGTGAGTACAATGGAGTTAAATTAGAAGTTATAAGTTGAATAATAAAGTATATCGGAGTGAAGTATTGGGAGGAATATAAATTATATTACTGTCACTTTTTGTGTAGTTGAGAAGTTGATATTGTGATATTCATTCATATTCAATGAAAAGACTAAGTAATTGTCAAAAACCACAGATTTAATTGCACATGACCACAATTTCTTAGTCTTTTTTTTAATTTATCATATTATTATGTTCTGCACATGGAAATGACATAGTATGTGTTGTGTAGTCTTGATGTTAAAAAAAGATAAGGAAGCCTGTCATCCTTCCATAATTTCAATTTGAGCAATTGATTTTTGTGATAATCGATTTAAATATTCTATCCTCAAGCGTGAAAATCGCAATGAACGAGATCATACTTTTGAAATTTTAATACGAATGTGAAATATCATCCAAGATCTGGAGAGCATCAATGAATAATGTCGTTGTGTCAAATAATCACGTTTCTTAACTGACCCCAGGCTTGTAGTAGTAATATAGTAGTAGCTCTGTGAACAGTAGACCTCACGCAGTATTCTCATCTACAAGTACCTGATTGAAACCAAGGTACCTAGAATAGGTATACCAAGGTATTCTAGGTACATTGATTGAAACTATAGACCTTATGGAAATACAGCAATAGACTGGCTTCTCCACACATCTGTGTAATCACTTGTCAGCTGATTTATGATGAATAATTCTATAGTCTGATTTTTACTCTAATATTGGCTTATGCCAGCAGGAGGCTCCTTTTTCCTTTTATATTATCCTTGAAATGCAAAATTTAAAGAGCCTTGTATATACGTCGACGCGCAATTAAAAAAGGAACATAAACTGTCAAATTTCATGTAAATATATTATCGCGTTTTGCCGTAAATGCTCAACATATAAACATTTAAACATTAAGAGAAACGCCAAACCGTCGACTTGAATCTTAGACCTCACTTCGCTCGGTCAATTATCTAATAACAGAAGGATATTATTTCATTAGGATATTTTGAAATATGGATTCTCATAATCTGAACTACTGTATCAAGAATAACTACAGTATCTCAATTCCTAATTTCGACTACCAGTGGAATTATAGTACGATATTACCCTATAGCTTCTTCAATTAAATATATACTTATTGGCAATATTCGATCAATTTGTTAAATTAAAACAAAAATTGAAATTATGGAGATGTACCACAACATCACACACAAAACACATGATGTGGTGATGTTGGCCAATGCATGTGAAATGCAAGCAATCCATAAAGATCTTTCAAAAATCATATTGGTGAATTTCAGTTTCAGAGCAAGCCGAGAACCCTACTACGCCATACAACGTTGACCAATGACGTGCGAGTACACTTTTCAGCCTAGAACTAAGTCACGCCCACCACGCCTTCTCATTGGCTGTTGACAACTCGTCATCTTATAGGCCTAAGCTCCACTTTCTGCCTTGCCAAGTCCACGACCATAACGCTCTAATATTGGTTGTCGTTTAGTACATCATCTTTTAGGCCTATTGGAAAACACAGCAGTTTTCAACTCCCCCATATTGTCGATATTGACTGCTTCCTTATCACTATAATTTCAAGACGTGAGAAGGAAAATAATTGGGACTAGGAGCAGGAAGACTCCATTTAATCAGCAATAATGACTTTATGATTTTGTATGAACAATAACACAAATTCAACATTCTAGTTCCAACGATAAAAATCTGGTGTGGTGCACTCACACAACTTTCCTTGCCGTTATGAAAATTGATCAACTGACGCTAGTGTTCCTGCCTATCTCTAGTCTACTTTTCTAAGATCTGAGCCAGCTGGTGACAGGAAAAAAACGCTGCAGACACACGAAGTCGGCTATCTCTTCATAGTGAATGATTTAATAGAATCAACAGTTGCCAACAGTTTGAATGATCTTATTTTCTCTAATTTCGAGCTTATTTTCAATTCTAGGTGAAAATGCTACTGAACATTAATTGTAGAGATTTTTATGCTCGATCTTTTCCACTTGAAATTTGTTGTTTGAATTATATCTGAAGCCTGATAATTGGGAATCTGAAATCAAACTTTGCATAGATGGTGCAGTGCTCCTGAATTTTTTACAGATATGAGACTTGTGGCCCTTTGTAGAGACCTTTTCTAGGTATGAATTTGATCAAAATCGTTGGAGCCGTTTTCAAAAAAATCGCGAAAAACCCTGTTTTTGACAACATTTTCGTCATTTTAGCCGTCATCTTGAATTGCATTTGATCGAAATTGTTCGTGTCGGATCCTTATAGTGTAAGGACCTCAAGTTCCAAATTTCAAGTCATTCCGTTAATTGGGAGATGAGATATCGTGTACACAGACGCACATACACTCATACACACACACATACAGACCAATACCCAAAAACCACTTTTTTGGACTCAGGGGACCTTGAAACGTATAGAAATTTAGAAATTGGGGTACCTTAATTTTTTTCGGAAAGCAATACTTTCCTTACCTATGGTAATAGGGCAAGGAAAGTAAAATATCTCAATGATCAAAAGGTTTTATTCCACAACTATAGATGAAATATTGTGACGTGATAAAACGTTTTCACAATTTTTATCAGCCACACTTAAAAAGCTAAGTCGTGATTTCCATTGAAGCCTACTCTCATATACTCTCATACAAGCCAGTAAATATTGTAACATACATGAATAAAGAAATCCAATCTAAAATCTAAACTCTCATATGCTCTTCTATAAGAGCATAAAGTCCTCTTCCAAGGAGGCAATAATGCTCAGAATTTTCTAAAAAAAAACGAACAACGAAAATGATGATTTAGTAGGCCTGATTAATAATAATAACAAAGCATAATATTCTTTACATAATAAAAATGATGCTGTATTATCATTTGAATTAGATCTATATCCCTTTGAAATATTGTTGTATCGAAGATTTGATTGGTAGATTGATTCTTCCTACATTTTTTGTGATTCTTGAACATCACGCCGGTTTTGAATTTTGAAATCCTAGGTTCTCCTCAGATTGCCAGAATTTTAGAAATTATCTTTGGAATGAACTTAACTTTATCAATATCCAACGGAATTGAATGAAGAAAACTTAGAAGACTTTATCTGTTACGTTTCTGAACAAACGAAATCGATTTGAACGGTTCCAAGAAAGCTATTCAAGTTTTCTCTTGAAGTGATCACTTGATGATGCTTAAGTATGGAAGTCAACATTTACTTTTCATCGATCATGAGTCGGAATAAGATTAATTGATTCGGCTGATATTAATTATATCATTGTCGATCAGAGCGACCGATGATAGTCTCAACCTCTCAACAGCCAGCTAATGAAAGAAAGTGCCGAAGTATTTAAAGCAGTCGGAATGACTTGCATACCTCTGACAATAGCGCTCCAAAACGAGCTTAGATGGCAGATTAGAAGAGTCTCCTTTGTTGATTTATATTGCTCTTTAGAAATGTTTCAGGCCTAGCTCCCCATGCTATCGTCAATCATCGACTAATGACTGATTTAATGCTTGACAATCGAGTTTGAAATCGGTTAAATGGAGGTGTGATTTCCGAAATGTCTTTACCCGCAGTTTTCAAAATAGTACTGCTGAATCAATCAAACATTCCACTAATTTTTTTCCTTCTGTAAATTGGATAATAATTCATATTTTTCATAACTTTATCTCTTCTTATTACACAATCCTTACACTTCATGTCAGAGAAGATGTACATGAAGGACTGGTTAGAAGAGATCTCGTCATCAACGTATGTCCTATGAGAGCATACCAAGCTAGTCCCGAGATAGAAATTTCAACTTGAACATCCAAAAGCTATTATATGATTCTTCTATTACCCTAGTTACACACACATACAGTTTTGGTCGTCCGATTTTTGCCGGCCTTATAAATTCTATTAGATTGAATAGATGATGTTTGTTAATTTGATAGAATCCAATCCATAAGGACGGCAAAAAATCGTACGTCCAGGGATCATATTTTGGTAGCTCTACTTACATCGTTCTACTGAATTTTTATTTTGTCCAATATAACAATACATTTTCTGAAGTATGGTAATGGAAAAGGAATAATATGATAATAAATTGGATACATTCAAGTTGGTCGCAGAATCCTTTCCACTGAATCCTCTTATTTGTTCCTACTGAATGAATTTGAATACGAATGAAATATCTTCAAAATGATTAGGATGATTCGATGGTGAATGAGTTGACTTAATACAGAGTTAGAATTGAAAGACTCATGACTTGACAGGAATTTCAAATTTGTAACTCAACTAATAATAAAAATTATGAGTTGTAATTTCGTTTGATGCTGCATTTTCGGAAACAATTTTGATGTTTTTACTCCAAAGAGCAATTAATAAGGGCACCCACCATTAGACTTGCATATTTTGTGATGAGGTTAGCGAAATATATTGAATTCAAATCTATGCATATAAGGTATGTTTTGGACTTTGATCCTCTCCCTTTGGACTTTAATCGTAAACTCATTAAATTCAATTTATAATTCGTATGTGATGTAATTTGTGAGTTGTTCAAGAGAAATGAATGTTCAAAATAGGGATGAACATAGCCTTCAATCCTTCAATTTTCCATCAAATAGACACAGATTTGAATGGAAACTGGTGAAAAAATTGAACGATTGCATATCATGAGCTGACTTGTTTTTGGAAATCTTATCCAACAAGGTATAACGACCAACACAGATTGCCGCAGCGTGAGTTGTAATTCGGCTTTTGGGAGACGGAGCCGACGTATCTATCTGTCAATATTTCAAACCGGCCTAACATTAGGAGATACGACGGCTACGGAAAAGACGTATTCCAGGCTACGGTGTGGGATGGCCTTAATGGGGTCCTACACCTCGAAACACTTTGTTTCACAGCTCCATGAAATTACGAATAACAAAAGACTAATATACAGAGTGAGTCATATGTAAGGGAACCCCCTCAATAAGTTGGAGACTGTTGTAATAGTATATTTCGCTCCTAGGGTCGAAAAGATTGAGAGCCGGAAAAACATTTTTTCCCACAGATACCCTGAAAAGTGACCATTTCTGCACTGATTGCAGGCCGCAAAGAATCACTTTTCTGCTCTAGTGCGCAAAGTGATACTTTGCATACACCAGATTTGCAGCATGACAACGCAAAAAAGTTGTATGGAGCACCCGTGCAGGAAAATCAAAATTATGTTGGTAATACTGACTGTGGTGCACGTTATAATATGGCAGTGGACGATGACAGCGACAGCCACCACATGAGTGCCGCCTTCATTCATTTACAACATTATTATTCAATTTTAAATAAATTAAGGTTTTTATTAATAATAAAATTACACAGAAAAACATTTAATGTATTTTAGGGAATTTTACCCATTATTACCCACTTTTCATATTCAATGGTAAATGTAGGAAAAATTTAATGTGAAATACGTGCGCAAAGTTCCTCTGCTGCACTCAAGAAACCATTCCGCCCTCGCCTACGGCTCGGGCGTAAACGTTTCTTTCGGTGCAGCAAACTGTCACTTTGCGCACTAGTTGCACAAATAACTATTGCCCGTGGTGCGAACGCTATTTTTCGCCACACACAAAAATAAACAAAATATATATATGAGAATAGTTCTTCACTAACCCCTTCAAAAGCAGAATTGGAAGGTTAGCTCTAGCAAATCTGAGGTAATCTGAATATCAGGAAATTGTCCAATGATTTTCATTTTTTATTCTGATTTGTCTAAATAACCTAAAAGATTATGTTCAATTATGTAAGAGGTTGAGTTTATACTTTTTTATTCTTTCAAATGACAATAAGATGATATCATTATAAATGTTTTAATTATTATTGAAGAATAAACACGAATAATGAAAAGATTTTGATCAGCTGTTTTTTGATCACTTTTGTTAGTTCCATGTTAGCGGCTGGAAAGGGTACTCTTTCCGGCCTAGGCCGGAAAGAAACCTGTTCTGACGTCAGACGAGAGTCGTCTGCAAACAATTTCTTCCAGATCTACGTAAGGACTGGAAAACAACTGCTTTCTGTGCAGTGTGGCGAAAATATTATAATACTGTAACTTATTGGTCAAATACTCTACCTTTCGACGAACAACTGAATTTCAACCGCTCATGAGGGGGTGACTCAGGGGTTGTAACTCGAATATTTCAGTACATCATTTTGAAGGTCTTTTTATTCATTTATTCATTTCATTTATTCATTTATTGTATAAAATACTATAATCATAATACAATTATGACATTGGAGGAAAAACTAGGCTGAGCCTGTACTATTTTTTAGAACAAGAAAGATGGCATCGATGAACATTTTCTGTGATACTTGTATCCAAAATGACGGCTGATTGGAGTTCTAGTTTTTATCATATACAATAGCTGTGTACATTTGAAATGTTCGAGTTACAACCCCTAAGTCACCCCCTTATGAGCGGTTGAAATTTAGTTGCATGTCAAAAGGTAGAGTATTTGACCAATAACTCATCCTGAAAGTTACAGTATTATATCTACAACAGTCTCCAACTTATTGAGGGGTTCCCATACATATGACTCACTCTATATATTATTAGCGTCTATAGCTTTGAATGGTGGGGAGACCCAAGGGTAGTTTCACCTCGCCGTATATAGTCCAAAGTTCCCTGATGGAAAACGGACACTAAGGTTATAGTGAGAACATAAGAATATTATGATACTGAATACTGCTCAAGATATCATGAATACAAAAATATTGTTACATTACTATTCATGGAGATGTCCTATTCATTGTTACACATTGAGAGCTGAAACGTTGCTGCACGCCACCTGGTCACCTTCTGCCTCGTCACTGCTCAGGTTCTCTCCATTAAATCTTCATCAGTCAGGCGGCCTGAGCGACAACTTTTGAGAATTTTTCTGAAAAAGTTGATTGTTCGCAGCGCAGCCAAGTACGTGACTGTCGCAGACAATAGTCGCAAAAATGAGCCGACCCCTTTGATTGGGTTATTAGAAACAAAGGGGAGAGCTTTAACAGTAACGACACAAAATAAATAGAAAGGAGACGATGAAGAAGAAGTAGTTGAAAGAAAAGGGAAAGAAGGAGAAGAAGAAGAAGAAGAAGAAGAAGAAGAAGAAGAAGAGGAGGAGGAAGAAGAAGAGGAGGAAGAAGAAGAGGAGGAAGTAGAAGAAGAAAAAGAAGAAGAAGACTAAAGGTGGAGCAGGAGGAGAAGAAGAAGAAGAATAAAAAGAGGAAGAAAGAAAAAAGGTGGAAAAAGAAGAAGAGGATGATATCAGCAGATAAATGGAGAACACGGAGAAGAAGAAGAAGAACTGGAAGAAGAAGAAGAAGAAAAAGAAAAACGAGAAGACTAAAGGAGGAGCAGGAGGAGAAGAAGAATAAGAAGAAGAATAAAAAGAAGCATAAGAAGATGAAGAAGAAGAAGAAGAAGAAGAAGAAGAAGAAGAAGAAGAAGAAGAAGAAGAAGAAGAAGAAGAAGAAGAAGAAGAAGACGAGGATAGAGAATTGTGAAGTAGAAGGAGGAGGAGAAGAAGAGAAAGATGAAGAAAAAAGAAGAAGAATAAGAAGAAGATGAAGACGAGTATAGAGAATTGTGAAGTAGAAGGAGGAGGAGGAAAAAGATGATGGAGAAGAAGACGAAGAAGAAGACGACGAGGATAGAAAATTGTGAAGTAGAAAAAGAAGAAGAAGAAGAAGAAGAAGAAGAAGAGGAAGAAAGAGAAAAGGTAGAAAAAGAAGAAGACGAAGAAAGAGAAAAGGTAGAAAAAGAAGAAAACGATGCCATCACCAGATAAATAAAACGTTAAGAAAAAGGGTGACAGGATTGGAATACCGTACTTTGCTTTGTTCTTTTCAAAGAGTGAAGATTTTTAAGAACGAGGAAACTGGTGGGTATTATAAAAAATTGCAGGTAATAAGAAAGGTGGGAGCCAAATGAAAATATTCGGGAGTGTTTTTTCGTGGAGGTATGAGAGTGAGAGCTGAATTTTTAAAAAAGGAAGTAAAGCGTCTGTGATTGTGAGGAATCTTTTCGATTGAATTTTGGCCATGATGCTGCGACAAGAACGGCTGTCGATGACAGTCTTGAGGAGGAGGAGGAGGAGGAGGAGGAGGAGGAGGAGGAGGAGGAGGAGGAGGAGGAGGAGGATGAGGAGGAGGAGGAGAATGAGCAGGGGTCTGTGGAAGGGGGTAAGGAGGAGAACGAAAAGGACGTGGAAATGAAGGAGAAAATTATAAGAATGAGAAGGAGGTTGTGAATAAGGCCGCAGAAGAGGAGGAGGAGGAGAGAAAAATGAGAAATAGAATAAAAACCAAGAACAAGAATGATGAGTAGGAAGAGGAAAAGGAGATAGAGGTGAAAATAAAAAATGAGAACAAGAAGAGGAAGGAAGAGATGAAGGAGGGCGAATCATGAACAGTGGAGCTGAGAAGAAACGAGGTAGATGAACTGTCTCAGAGACAAAGGAGCGGAAGAAAAAGAATGAGACAAGGAGACTGAAGATGAAGAAGGAGAAGAAGAAGAAGAATTATACGAAGAAAACTAATAAGTTGAAGAGAAGGTGTGGTAAAATAACAAGGAAGAGGATAAAATGAGGAAAAGAAGAATCGAAGGAGGAGGAGTAGGAGAGAGTGAGATGGTGTAGGGGTTAAAGAGCTGATAGTGGGAGGAGGAGAGGGAGGAGAAAAAGAAGAATTTTTTTTATTGTAATTCGACTGCAATCTAACACTCCGGTTAATGAACAGTTCAATTGAATTAATAATTAATTATTAATTAATTAATCGAATTTCAGCTTGAATTAATAGATTAAAGTTTGACACTAAAGGGGTTTCCACTCCTTCACAGTCCAAGTGAGCACTGCCCATGCACTGTTTCTTTTAGTATCACCATAGAGAAACAATAGCATAAGTAGATATCCCATGCTATAGGGCGTTTATGTCGCAACTTTTACTGTTATCTCAAGCCGATTACTGTCGAATATTGTTCATTTCTACTGTTTTGACCGGGTAAGAGTGTATGAACGGCACAATATGAGAGACTACCAGCGTCATAGAACTTCACGGGAAAGAAATACGTGGACTATCGGCTTGAGATAAGTTGCGTAAAAGTTGCGACATAAACTCCCTATACCATGGGATATCTATTTATGCTATTGTTTCTCTATGGTATCACTCCTGCTACATTTGAACGAGATCAATAGGCTTCTTCCTTTTCCTACAGTTACCTTGAAAAGTGGCCATTCCTGCACTGATTACAGAACGCAAAGAGTCACTTTTCCGCTCTAGTGCGGGAAAAAATTTTTCTGCACTCCAGATTTGCAACATGGCAACATAAAATACTTGGTGGGTTATATGGAGGATTAGTGCACGAAAACAAAAATTGATGTTGGTAACAATGACTGTAGTTAGATTTAGATGAGAATCATTTCAATGGCTACCCTACATTTATGATAAAAACCCAATCTAGAAATCCAAAACAAAAATAATGTTCATCTAAATCATAATTGAATAATCATCTTTACGAATTCTCATCATTTAATTATAAATAATAGTTCTTCTCTATTGATAATTTTTTTTTAACTGCAAGCAATGAGAAAAGTAGCAAATATAGCTACATTATAAAATTCGAATTTTGAGGTTAAATGATTACCGTTCGATATCCATATAAATAAAAAAACATAAGAATACTACAATAAATATTCTCTGTTGTCTATGTTATTTTTATAAATATTTTTCAGTTTACTTTAAGCATTTTTCTCGGTAATTTGAGCAAAAGTCTAAATTTCTGAATCCTGTTTCTGTAGTTTTTAGCTGGATGAAACAAACTTAGGTACGATTCTTCCCGCTAGGTCGGTTCAGCCATCTTGCTCCCAATCAGCTGTTGGCGTGTATTTTGAATGTGAAATTTTTGTTCTATCTGTATTTTTTCTGATTCTTGAATGAATAAAAATGAGAACTTCGGCTGAGAATTTTTAACTTCAATTGGATTATTAATTTTAGAATGAATAATTAAGGTTGTTATTAATAACAGCATCACAAACACACAAACATTTGATGGATTTCAGCCATCATTTTACCCATAATTACCCACTTTTCATATTTAATGGTAACTGTAGGAAAAATTTAATGTGAAATAGGTGCGCAAAGTTCCTCTGCTACACTCAAGAAGCCATTCCGCCCTCGCCTACGGCTCGGGTGTAAACGTTTCTTTCAGTGCAGCAAACTGTCACTTTGCGCACTAGTTGCACAAATAACTATTTTCAGTTTTCTCACTGCATTGGAAATGTCAATGAGGTGTAGAGCTTGGAAGTTCTGATGATTATGTAGAGTCTCTTCATGGTTTCTGGCAGCCTTTGTGATCATGATATCGAATTCTTTCATCTGCAGGTCCCTGTGGAAGGGAGGAAAATGTGGATATAAGAGGAGGAGGAAAAGGTAAAGGAAGGAGCCGGAGGAGTTGGAGAAGAAGAACGACAAAAATGAGAAGGAGGAAAGGAAGGTGGAAGTCGAGGATTGGGGGAAGTGGAGGAGGAAAAGAAAGAGAAGAAGGAGGATGTTGAGGAGTAGACAGAGGTGATTTATTATGATTAGCGAGAAGGTCGAACGAAATTCGGAGGACCGGCTGGGCTGGTGGCGATCCACTGTTAATTAATGACCAAGGAAGCTGTATGCTGAATGCCGAATGCTGGAGCCCGATGCCAGAGCTGAGAATGCACAGTGCAATGCAAATACCCAACCATCCTTGTCCGCCCCATCCGCCCACCTGCGTGCTGTTCTATACTGTGCGGGTGGTACAGTGCTATGTTTGCCCGACAACTATTTATTTTATTCCGATCCCTGAAATTCCTAAAAAAATCCTACGAAAATCTTGGCTTTCAACAGAGAACACAGCGAAACAGAGTCAACAACAGATTGGTGTGAGACAGTCTTTTTTACTTCTCCTTCTATGTCGTTGTCACCGTCTTCTCCTTTTTCTTCTTCTTTTTCTACTTCTTCTTCTTCTTCTTTTTTCTTCTTCTTCATTTTTTTCTTCCTAAGCTTTCGCTTCTCTTTGTACCTTCATCCTCCTTTTAGGCCTTTATTTTTGTGCGTTCGTTTTACTTTTCTATTTATTGTGCTCATTGCCCTTTTGACAGAACGAAGAGTTACCTTGTCAGCTTCTCCAACCAGGCCACGTGTATTTGAACCATCATTCCCACAGGTTTACCACAGATTTCACTCTGGCAGCCCAACTTTATCTGATACTTACGGCAATACTGGAACTTGCGAGGCAAACGTTTTCTAAACAATACAACGTAAAACTAATTCGTTTCTTAATTGGGAGTAGGCCCAGTCTCTCAAAAAGTGTAGGAATTCATTTATGTAGTTTAGCTGGCATCTCTACAGAATTTGTGATATATCTATGGACTATTGTATCTGTGGCATCTCTACAGAATTTTACTATTTCTCTTTCTGTCTTTCATCTCTCTCTCTCTCTCTCTCTCTCTCTCTCTCTCTCTCTCTCTCTCTCTCTCTCTCTCTCTTTCTCTGTGACGTTCCTATGAGCGTTTACTTACTACCGTAAACTCTCAAGTGAGGCAGAGATCTGCAATAATTGAACGAGCGTTAGCGAGTTCTTACTAACTTTTGACTCACTGAAGGCCAAAGTCGTTGTCCGTCTATTTGTATGTTCTACAATAACTTATGGAAGAATTGACCAATCAGCTTTAAATTTTGAACACAGACCTCTTTACAGGTCAAGTTCGTTGGACAACAAAATTGACTCAGACCATCGTTCTTTTTTAGGATATAAAAATAACATTGAAAGTGCATAAGAATAGTTATTTGTGCAACTAGTGCGCAAAGTGACAGTTTGCTGCACCGAAAGAAACGTTTACGCCCGAGCCGTAGGCGAGGGCGGAATGGTTTCTTGAGTGCAGCAGAGGAACTTTGCGCACGTATTTCACATTAAGTTTTTCCTACAGTTACCATTGAATATGAAAAGTAGGTAATTATAGGTAAATTGCCTGAAATGCATCAATGTTTTTCTGTGTAATTGTATTATTAATAAAAACCTTAATTATTGTCAAATTGAATAAAAATGTTGTCCTTGGTTATAATATATACTTAATAATTAGCGCGTTGTGCTTCGTTGCACGTCTGCTCACTATAGCAGCCCAGTCACTGTTACCAACTTCATTTTGATTCTGCTGCACTGTTGCTCCATATAACCTACTAAGTATTTTGCGTTGCCATGTTGCAAATCTGGAGTGCAGAAAAATTTTTCCCGCACTAGAGCGGAAAAGTGATTCTTTGCGTTCTGTAATCAGTGCAGCAATGGCCACTTTTCAACGTAACTGTAGGAAAAAGAATTTGTTTAGTCAGCTGAAGACTTCATTGCATGCAATTACTACAGTTTTTCCATTCATTCATTCATAACATCAGCTGAGGCTGGGATCTATCACACAGACAGTTCTCAGTTGGTTAATAAACTACACAATTTACAACTTTTACATCAACAAACTGATACGGGTTGAGATAATATATCAGTGTGTTCTCTTCGTCATTCATTTTCTCTTGGAACTCTGTATTGAAATCATGTATCACATGACCACCTTCACATTTGAAAAATTAATTTGGATTCAAATGAGGGTCATAGATGTTGTAGCGACAGAGTAATTTTTGAAGAGTAATTTTGCGAGCCAATCGAACAACTCACTTCTCGTAATGTCGATTTTTGCAAAGTGATCTGTTGATTTATTGTGATTTATTACTAGTGTCGTCTCGTATCGTGATCTGGACCCGGGATCCTGGAAGCAAGGAGGATTTGGACATGAAGGTAGGCCTATGTTATTGTGCACTTAGCCACTTTAAATTGTTCAACTTGCTACCCGACGCCAGACAACCCCAAAATGTTCTCGATGTAATTGATACAGTCCACAAACCAGAGTGCTGTTTGAGCCAGCCTCTGTCGAATTAAACATGGTCTTCAAATAGATTTCTAATGAAACCTTCTGTCAAATTATCCTTGTGAAATGAAAATTTAGCTGTTCCCATAAAATCTACCAACTCTGTATAATTAGAAGTTGCGGGTTTCAAAGACTACAATGCAACAGTTCATGAGCGAGTTCTCCAACCCAGGGGGTCACTAGTATTGAACGAAAACATTTCCCAGTATCTTCCAATCGCAACCAAACTATGATTGGATCCAATAATTTATTATTTGTTGAAGTAGAAACTTTGAGAAATCACTGTTGACTTTGTATTTGCAGTGGAATGTGATGCATTTGAAAAAGTCAACTTTAAGCTCTTCAAACCCCCTAGAAACATTGTTAAGGAAGCGTTCCATAACAAGACATGATTTTTCTTATGACATTGCATTAGAACAGAGCTCTCAAGAACACAGTAAGAAATGATAAATTTGAACTTGGAGAATGGAGCGTTGTGCCTAGCACCATAGTCATTAATTGTTTTCAGTTCGTACAAACTACAATTATTATTGTCACATACAAACAATTTTAGTGTAGAAAAATGTCATATAATATTCTATGATCGCAGGGAATAACTGAGAAACTATACCCTGAATTAAACAAGCTCAGAATTGGACAAAAATAATATTGCTAAATTCTGCGTGGTTTCAATCTTTTCATGCAAACTCATATGACTGGATTCATTCAGTTTGACAACATAGTGGATGCAGAATTGTTAATCTATATCCAAAATAGTGATAGGTTTGCATGAAGAGATTAAAAATTTAAAATTATTATAGTATCAACTTCTCTCATTATAAAAAATATGAACTTGAATCAGCATATCAGAAGCTCTTCTTGTATACTTTGCCCTTCATTCCATATATCGAGAAGCTCTGATATCTTTAATATTAAGTTGTTTTTAGCATATCAGAAGCTCTTCTTGTTTACTTTGCCCTTCATTCCATATATCGAGAAGCTCTGATATCTTCAATATCAGTTGTTTTTTGTTCCATAAATTAATAATAGAAGATTCTTTGGATATTTTTCTGATTGAAATTTTCCTCATTTTCTATTAGATTATTTTCGATTTTCTTTGGAGAAATTAACGGTTAACCTATTACTTTTAATGAATCATTCATATTGGAACAGTAGGAAGACGCAAGAGGAATTCAGTGATAAGTCAATGTCAAATTCAACACCAATATTCAAACACCATCAGTAACTGAATAATTCGATGTTCAAATATTATTCAAATAACACTCAAGGCACACCTAAAGAACAAGCCAATGTCCGATCCAGTACATTCTCGAGAATTTGTCAGTCATTGAAACTGATTGCATATTTCAGAAGATCTTACTTTGTCACTGTTTACACAAGCTGTATAACAAGTCATCAAGGCATGTGTGTGGAGTACTATGAAAAAGGTGACGCTCTTTCATCAAGGCCAGGATTCTACCAATAAAGCTGATAGATTAAACCAATAGGAGCTCGTGAGAGATACACTCACACAAACTGCCAAACGTGAACACAAACTAATTCAAATTCAAATTCAAATTCAAATTTTTATTTCAATCAATCAATTCAATCAATCAATTTATTATTATTAAAAAATAATTAAAAAATATTATTATTATTTATTCAAGTAAGTTACAATACATTCTGGTTTATACACGAATCTACAATAAATTACAGTACAACAGCCAATTATGCAACAAATTTCACATAATATATTATGAAAACTTATTAATTACAATGAAGATTGAATGCAACATTAGAATATTGACAATATAGTATTGTAATGTAACTACATAAATCAGCGGTGTTTCAACAATGAATAAATGATAATTTCAATGAATAAATATACACCCCACTATAAATTATATGTGTTGGGGTATAAGTAATTAGTTGCTTATTGCGTGTTATAATTAGGCCTACTATTTACAAACTCCATTCACTGATATGGGATTAAAGTTTTTATATAATAAAATTATAGTAAAAATTTATAATACAAACAAAATTATGAAATTAGTAGATAAATATTAATGTTCTATTAAGGATAATAATAACAAAGGTTATCTTTAAAAAAATGGAAAACAGTAAAGAGAAGAATGAAGAATAACTTTTTGTGTACCTAGTTGAGAAGTTGATATTGTGGTAATTATTCATATTGAAAGAAAAATAGTAAGAAATTGTCAAAAAACCACTGATTTATTGATAATTAGAAAGACCGGCTTCGGTTATTACACCATTGTATATCTCTGATAAATTCTGATAAACTCTGATAAATCTCTGATCAGTTTATCAGAGATTGACAATGGTGTAATAACCGAAACCGGTCTTTCTAATTATCAATAAATCAGTGGTTTTTTGACAATTTCTTAGTCTTTTTCATTCAAAATGAAGAATAAATAGTTTCAATATTTACAGTCTAACTAAATTTTCACAATTTTCCACTCCAATATCAACCAACCAGGAAAATTAACTTTTCTTGAACCTGTGTCTATTGAATTCTTCCCTAATGTAACTTGGTATTGAATTGTAAATTTTTGGTCCCAAATATATGTAGTTTCTTTGCCCAAATGTAGTGTTCATCCCTGGTACTATTGAATGCGTGTGTCTCTGCCTTGTTTGATGATTATGAACTAATATAAGTAGTGTTGAGTTCAATAATGAACGCATCACATACAAACCTAAACTTACACAAATATAAAGATGTGTTGAACTAATCAATAGACACGCACACACCAGAATGTGAGCATTCAATTCATCAATAGACAGTTTTAGTGCATTTTCCCATTTGAATAAAGTTATGAGCGGTGAATGATGACAAGCTATAAGGAATGATTTTGAGATTCTTTCGCCTGCAGAGTGCTATAAGTGTTGTGTCAATACTTTTAACAGCCAGTGCTCTATTAGCTAGCTTCTTTGCGGACGTCGGGTCAATGCATTTGGCCTTTCATGTTTCATAACGACAATCAGCCTATTACAGTGGGATTCACATGGATGTGTCAGCATAACTAATAGAAAACACGAACGCTACCCCTTACAATTAATGCTGACAGTTTAAAAGAATCAGACTATTACAGAAGGTTTTAGTTTAAACTGTCATAATTTAGAAGAGCAGCAATGCTCCCACTTCAATCAATGAAAGTTGGTCCTTTAAAATATTTCTTTAATTTGTTATGTGAATATTTCTTTTTTTTATTGCCAACTAGTAGTTAAATTTGACAGGTATGTAACTTTTCTAATTGAGCGTCGACACATATTAGTATATATAAGGTTTTTGGAAAATTTTGCATTTCAAGGATAATTGACCGAGCGAAGTGAGGTCTGAGATTCAAGTCGACGGTTTTGCATTTCTCTTTATGTTTTTATGTTCCGCATTTGCAGCGAAACGCAGCAATCGATTTTTATGAAATTTGACACATTATGTTCCTTTTCGAATTTCGCGTCGAGGTATGCATAAGGTTTTTTGAAATTTTGCATTTTAAGGATAATATAAAAGGAAAAGGAGTCTCCTTAGAACGCCGATATTACCGTATAAATCAGACTTTAGAATAATTATTATAATAATGTTATATATACAATAATAAAATATTTAGTATATATATATATAAATATATAAAATTATTTCAATGTATAATATTACTATACATCATAAATCAGCTGTCGAGTGGAATATAAATTTCATGCAATGCAATATCTCAATGTAACTTATTGAAAACACAGCTGTTATGAGCACTATTAATTGCATGCAGTGAGGCATGCAATTGATAACTTGAAGTAGCATAGTATTTTCTCCCGACTTTTCTCTGCTTTCAATTCGGTAAGCTTTTGATGATAGTAGCATAGCTGTTCGTGTTCACATCAAATTATTAGCATTGTGGGAACTACAACCCAAACAGCCATTAGTCGTTTATACACCGATATCTCGCCAACAGGACAGAATTTACTCTGATGGACAGTATTAGAAGAGACTGTGGTTTATAACTGCGCGAGGTCTACTGTTCACAGAACTACTAGTATGTTATTTTAGTTATTAATTGCATGCGTTACAATCAATAGTTCATTTAATAGTGCATAAAAATTGCATTCAATGAGGCATGCAATTAATAGTCCACACAGCAGCTGATTTTTTTACCAAGTTATTGGTAATATCATTGAGATATTAATTGCATGCGCTATTGTATCAAAGCTGATTTATGATGAATAATTCTCTAGTCCAATTTTTTACGGTAATATTGACGTTAGAAAGAGACTCCTTTTCCTTTCATATTATCCTTGAAATGCAAAATTTCAAAAAACTCTATATATATACGTCGACGCGAAATTCAAAAACGATCATACATTTCAAATTTCATGAAAATCTATTGCTGCGTTTCGCCGTAAATGCGGAATATAAATAATATAAACAAAAATAGCATAAAGAGAAATGCAAAACCGTCGACTTGAATCTTAGACCTCACTTCGCTCGGTCAATTGAGGGCTGAAAATTTTGTAAAATGAACAACTATACGATTTAACTTATTTCGGACTATGTGTAACCTTATCTAAATTTGGAAGAGGAATAGCACAAGGTTACCTTATTTTTTCTCTCCCTATCATATTGATGATTTGCTTATTGTAAGAATCCATAAAGAATTCTAACTCTTTTAATAAATCAGACTATTACAGTGGATCTAGTTTTGTAAAATGAATTTAATTGGTTTTTTAAAATGGATTCAATTTTGTAAAATGAACAACTATAAGACAAACTATTTCGGACTATGTGTAACCTTATCTAAATTTGGGAGAGGAATATCACAAGGTTACCTGACTTTTTTTCTCTCCCTATCATTTTGATGATGTACTTATTGTAATAATCAATAAAGAATTCTAACCCTTCATTAAATCAGACTATTACAATGAAATTTAGTTTAAACTGTGAGAGCATTCCTTAATATAAAAGATCCACGCTTCCCTTTACACCAATGCTGACTGTTTTAAATGAATCTACCCATACAAAAATGAAGAATGCTACTAGACACGACTGCACTGAACTTGTCAGTCACGCTTGGAATGCACACATCTATTTATAAATGTCTAACCAGAAGGCGAGTCATAATTGACTTGATTCAAGTTGTGCTCGAGATTCAAGCTGTCCAATCGATGGGAGTCAATATTGGTTCTTGAATAATTAAGAGACTTCAGTGATCAATTCGTGATGAACATTGGATGTGAAATATTGACAAGGATGATAGAAAATTGGGATTTTACTCTCCAAACATGAATACTATTGTGGGTCAAGTGGAAGAGGGGGCTATTATTGCCTCAACTTCGTCCACATCATTTTTGTTATGTTATAAAGTGAAAATATAAGACATATCTTCTGCAATGTTTTCCAATGGAGACTGGTTACAGCTTGTAACTTGGAAGATGCAGGATTGATTGCTACTTTTACTTTTATCATATTGATAATTCAACAGAAAATAATAAATTAAGGGCTGAAAATTTTTTGAAGTGAAAAACTACAAGTCTTTACCTTTTTCGGACTATGTGTAACCTTATCTAAATTATCTAAATTTAGGAGAAGAATAGCACAAGGTAACCTTATTTTTGCTTCCCCTATCATTTGTATAATGTACTTATTGACCGAGCGAAGTGAGGTCTAAGATTCATTGAACGAGCGTAGTGAGGTCTAAGATTCAAGTCGACGGTTTTGCATTTCTCTTTATGTTTATATATATATATATTATATATATATATATATATATATATATTATATATATATATATTATGTTCCGCATTTACAGCGAGACGCGACAATAGATTTTCATGAAATTTGACAGTTATGTTCCTTTTTGAATTTCGCGTCGACGTATACATACGGTTTTTTGAAATTAAGCATTTTAATGATAATACAAAAGGAAAAGGAGTCTCCTTTGAACACCTATAGTATATTACCGTAAAAATCAGACTTTAGAATTATTCATCATAAATCAGCTGTCTAGTGGACTATGATACTACCCGTTCAAAAACATCGAACATCTTGAAAATGAATCTTTCCATCAACGTTAGTAGACAGTTGACTATAATACTACCCGTTCAAAAACACCGAACATCTTGAAAATGTATCTTTCCATCAACGTTGTAGACAGTTGCAGCCAGACTTGATAACAGCGCTCACACTCACATTCCGGTACGACACGTCACGGTACGATAGAACAGAAAGCTCTATGTTGATTTAGGATTTTTCTAGACATTTTAAATTGATAAATTATTTATTAATTTTTGATAAAACATAACAACAGGTCAATGTAACTCACCGAGCGCGTGGTCTACTGTTCACAGAACTACTAGTTTTTTTTTTTAATTGAATTGAAAGAGATATCATCACTCCACATTATTATTTGTCTTTTGATTATCTCTCTCGAATATTACTATTGCTGGATTGATTTGAAACTGGCAGTATTTGTTGAATGGGAAAAACTGATGTTATTTATATGAGGAATGCTGACAAATTTAAATAAATTTCGCTTTGAAGAATCAACAATGGAAAGTTACATATCGTCAATTGGTTGATAATATTGAGCAATGAACTTCAAAGGAAAACATGTGGTTGTAATGTGATTAATACTATGATAATCAATGTACAGTAAATCAATTAAACTTATATTGTGTTACCTATGTATATTGTTACTTATGTTGGCAGTGCCAAAAAGAAAAATTGCTTTTACAATGAAGTCAACTGAACATTTCATTTTACTTCTACTACTGTAGTAAGTCAAGTCTATTTATTAAGTTATTTACTTAATCTATTGTAGGTATAAGTATTTAGTATAATTTATAATTATGTTTCTGTTTTGTATAGTTAAATTTTCATTTTGTTTCATTTTATTTTAATGATGTAATGTGCTTTTCTGGCGAAATAAATTCAATTCAATTCAAAAAAAAAAAAACTGATTGGGAGGATTTAGAATAAATGTTTTTGTCCACGATATTTCTGTATTTGTGGTAGAGAAGACGGAATGCTAATTCAACACAAAATTTCCTTAATTTTAAACATTGATTAAGTAGTATGCATTTTCCAATACAGCGTTGTTGAGAGTGGAAAAATTCTTTGGATGGAAAATTGGAATTCGGCTAGGAAATACGAGACAAACGGAACTTCGCTTGTGTAAAAGTTTTGTAAAAACTGCAATACACTGTTCAGATGACTAGTTCGTAAACTATTCAAATTGAGATAGTTCAAACTAGAGTCGTAGAAGTAAAACTTCTGAGAGAACTCAAAGTTGATAGATGCTCCGGCAAATGAAGTTAGATGATCAATGAAAGTTGCAACTTGGAGAGTCGACAACCTTGCAAAAAATGAGAAAAAGTTCTTGTCGACGGTGCTGTAACTCCAATGAATGAATTAAGAAGTTTTCAATCTCAATATGAATGAAACCGTTGATTTTCATCCTTGTGAAGAATGTACATCCCCAAGAAAATTTAGCAATGAAGGATCGTTACTACATCATAAATCTCCAGAGACCGGCATTATGATTGAGATGTCTTGGAGCTCATAAATATTATTAATAAAGCATGAGGGATTTTTCAAAGTTTTCAAGTTGAGTTCAGTTCTTGTTTATGTTATTTTGGTTGGAAAAACGAGGTGTCCTGACCTGAATGCTAATTTTTTGCGAACGCATCCTTTAGCAATAGAATTCTTCACCCTGGAAATGATAGACTAATCATACGACTTTCCTGTCGTCCTTTCGAATTAGATGTCAGGAAAGTTATTACTAGGGAAGTTTCTTATGTCAATTTGTTGACAAAATACTTTATGAGCTTCCTTGAAGAGTTAAAGTCATTCGATTTTGTTAATAATTGGATTGACGGTAATAAAATCAAAATGTGGACATGGAATCTACATGTAGATTTTCTTGATTTTAATCTATTTTGCACGTTGGAAATACTCGTTTACGAGTAAACCGACAGATCATTGATAGTATAGTAGAATTGAGCAAATTAACACGAATTAAATTTAATTGGCCTTCCTCATTCTCAACTCAGTTCCAGAATATGACGATGTAGATTCACGATTTGCAAAATATTTGTCATAAAAAGAGCAATCACTGCAATTGAGGAGCTCCATGCAAGAGGGGCGTGAGGTCACAGACGCCCTTTTTGCGGAGAACAGTCCAATGGATAGAGCTATACTTGAAGCATAAATGCCACCTAAATTTCATATTGATATCTTGAACAATGACGATTTTACAGCAAATAATGTAAGATTATGTCATGCCTCATTTTCCAGTACCATATGAGTCTATCTATGTATTCTTCTGCCAACAGATGATTGAAGGCTAATGTATTTGGAGAAACAATATTACAACTTGAAGATATTTATAATTAGTTTTTATAATATATTTTTGATAATAGTTTGATGAATATAACCAAGTTTTATGAGATGGAAGAGTTCGCAAGTGACAGCATGGATAGTGATACATCTGAGCTCAATGAAGTTCGAAGAGGAAAACGTCGGAGGAATGAATCTCCATGGAAAGGGATCAAAATAAAACTAAAAGACTTCAAGGAAAGAGTTATAAAAACGTGAACAATAAAACAGAGCCAAGAAAAAAGTTTGAAAGATTGTCCATGTGCTGCAATAACATGTGTTTCAAAGCAGTGAGTCCAAGTGAACAAGGAAAACTGTTTAATGATTTTTACGGATTTGAAGACCACGCTAAACAGAGTATGTTTTTAAACAGTTGCATATTATCACAAGAAATTATTTCGCATAAGGTGATTTGCACCAAGAAGATAAGCAATAAGTGGGAGTATAATCTTCCACTCATTGATAGAAGAGTGAAGGTGTGCAGGAAGCTGTTATTGAATTTGTTTCAAATCTCTGAAAAACGTATGCTTTCTTTTTTCATTTGCAATACTCATTCCTTGAATATAGTGGAAAACTTTTGTTTTCTATGCAATACGGGCTTTAGTGATATGGATCTATGCAAGAAGGGCGGCTTCAAGCCTTTCTAATTCTGATTGTTATTGAGTATTCACATGAACAAGAACAGTTCAATTATAATGATTACAAAGTTAAAATTTCAATTTAATTCAGGGTGAAACCCAAAATAAGACGTTTTGGGTAAGAAAAAAGTTCTAATGATTTGAAAACTTTGTAACTCGTTTTCTCAAAATGAAGGTTTGCATCCTAACGCCCTTCTTGCATAGAGCTCCTCAATTTATTAACTTTTAAAATTGGCGATCTTTTCAGTAGTGTCAGACTCTCAAAAGACTGAATTTCTTTCATGTTTTCTAAAGTCACATTTTCTTCTAAAGGTGCGTACATATATACGCGCCGCGAACATGAACAATAAAGGACTATATCTGTATTTTTACAGAAACGGTAAGATACAGATTGGCATCAGCTGATTAAAAGTGAATTGCTCATGTTCGCGGTGCGTAAATCTGTACGCACCTTAAGATTGGTGATCTTTTCAGAATTATCAGACTCTCAAAAGACTGAAATTTTCCGACGATTTTATTAGGAAAGTAACGATGATGATGAAGTATCTCCACACCATGAGAAATGTCAACAGTGATGGTGGAATTCAAAGCAATGAATTATTATTCTACTATAGCCAAAAGTGTTGTCTGTGATAAGTATAGTATTGTGGCTCAATAAAATTTACTTCAACTTCTGTTTCCTAAATTCACATTTTCTTCTAAGAATGACTGGAGACAATAGACGAATTAGTCTTTAGTATGACACTCACAATGAATAGTCTAGACTTCACTCTTATGTTAGACTTTCTTTGGTAGTCTAATGTAAGAGATGAACACCGCCTTGGAAGATGACTAATAGTCCAGTATTGAACCACTGGGATTGATTTTTTTTAGGTACTTCAAGTGACTGTTCAATGCTAAAAATTTTTATCATGATATGTCATGATGAAAGTAGCATAGAAATACATGTTATGATAGTATTACTAATAGTGAGTAGGTTTGTGATTTTGTATTCAAATTTTTCAAATAAGTGGAATATTTCTAAAGTTTTTTATTCATTGTGATACATTCTGTGATTCATTTAAAGTATTTTGTCAATCTTCAAATCATTATTCCTGGATCAAAAATCTAGTGACGAAGCAGTGTGTGATATCATAACCTCAAACTTTGGACAACATTTTTAACTTTTTATCAACATTTTTGGAGAGAAATAGTACAGGCTCAGCCTAATTTTTCTTTCAATGTCATAATTAAATTATGATTGTAGTATTTTGTGCAATAAGTATATAAGTAAAGTAAAAACGTTAACTCTGGCCACAATCGGTCACCCTTCTAGCAGCAACAACAGGTGCTCGTCACTTATCCAGTCCACATTATTTAACGCGACCGCTGAGAAATCCTCTTCTACCACACCAATTGATTTGAATATTAATTATTCTACTATCCAAGTCTAACCATTAAAACACATTATTCACTTTCTTGGTGAGGACTACTTGTATCTACATTAAAAAAATCCAAGTAACGTCAATATAAATAATTATTATTTAACGAAGATCCCAAATAAATGCTGCAAATCACCCTGAAGACCTCTGCTACTGCAGACATTGACAACAGGGTTGACAGCTAGATGGAAATTCGATGAGAACTACTATCCAAAAATTAGTTGCCAGCCCGGGAATCGAACCCGGTACCTCCCAATTGCCAGTCAGGAAAGCTATTGGGAGGTACCGGGTTCGATTCCCGGGCTGGCAACTAATTTTGGATAGTAGTTCTCATCGAATTTCCATCTAGCTGTTAACCCTGTTGTCAATGTCTGCAGTAGCAGAGGTCTTCGGGGTGATTTGCAGCATTTATTTAGGATTTTCGTTAAATAATAATTATATATTAATTAGCATTTGAATAAATGCATTCTCTATTTAATTCCATGTGTCAATATTAAATGTTCACTTTTCTAAAAATAAAGCTGAAAATCGGTACTTTGACTTTTCAATTATCTGGTATATTTATAGAGTATAATCTTTATCTGGTAGAGTATATTGTAGCCCACATTAAAAAAAATAAAAATAGGATGAATTCAATAGAAACCTGAATAAGAAAATTCTTGAATAAGAATGAAATAATATTTTCTGTGTAATTGAGAAGTTGATATTGTAGAAATTATTCATATTAAATAAAAATACTACGAAATTGTCAAAAAACCACAGATTTATTGATAGTCAGAAAGAACGGTTTCGGTTATTACACCATTGTCAATCTCTGATAAACTAAAACTAAATACAAGAGCAGCACTCTTGTTTTATTGGTTATTATTTTGTACTGAAAGTAAATTTTGTTATCATGGCAAGTCTGTTGCTTAAGCCGCCATTTTGTGATACCGTTAAGTTGGAGGAGACTGTCAAGCTGGGCCAATGGCAAGCGTTTATGCCCTTGACCAATAGCAGCACTCTCCTACTAGTGTAAATTCTGTTGCTCTTGTAGTAGGTTTTAGTTTATCATAGATTGACAATGGTGTAATAACCAAAACCGGTCTTGCTAACTATCAAGAAATCTGTGGTTTTTTGTCAGTTTCGTAGTATTTTTATTTAAAATTTGATAATAATATAACAAAAAATAGCGATGTTAAATATGAAAGAAACAGATTTTGAAGCAGATCAATATTAGCAAATCAAAATGAGAATTTCCTTAGTAGTTCCAAAGATTTAGTATGCTATTCGATGGAATGAGGAAAGTATACCAGAGTCACAAATACCAGATAAATGAAGTGCTTATAGAAATAAATAAAATATATTACAAAAATAAACGAACCACAAAGTAGAATATAAAAACGTTCGGTTCAGATTTCCAGACACTTAATTCGACAAGAATAGATTGACCACGACAATTTCAACCAATTGGACAATTTTTTATAAGGATGAGTTCACAGCTCAAGCTGTCAGCATTGGTTAAATGGGTAAGACCGATGTTATTTTAAGAGAAGTGATGACTCTCTGGAGTGAATCTCAGTATGGTTGTATTTTCTGCAGACTCCCAACGGTGTGCTAAACAGTCCGAAATGTTTACAGAATAGAGGAACCACCTCGATTCTAATTTATCAAGATAAGAGCAAGTTTTATCTGAGACACAGACCGGCGGAATTCGGACGTGATGGTAGCTCAACCGAGACTATAAAGTCCGCTGTTATTCCGGCTCTTATAAGGTATAAAAGAGCATTTGTACACAAAAAACTGACCATTCTCAGAGAGATTCCAGGTTTGGTCAGTTACGCTAGACAAGACACATTTGTTATTCGAGTTGAAACTACGTACGCATTCCAAGATTTCAGATGAGCTTGATCTTTTCTCTCGTGTCTCCCGCGTTTTATAATACAACTTGGTCGGATTCACTTTAAACTTACAGGTTTCCTCCTACACATAACATCAGTGCTTCGCTTTAAACCGATGCTGACACTTCGAAGTGAAGATTCAAGCTTGAATCGGGCTGGGAAAAGTCAGGGAAGTTTACACTCACTCATTCATGAGTGCCTCTGTGAATTTTAAGTAGCAAGAGTAGCTAATACTTGAGTATTTGTTTTTGTTTTTAAGTTTAACTTCGCAGCTTGAAACTTAGAACTTACACTAGACTACAGAATATATATTTGTCTACATATTACAGTATTTCAGAATGAACAAGATAAGTATTTTAACTGAAAACTCTCAGGTGATGTATTTTCTGTTTGAATCTCACGATTTTAATTCCGCTCGAGAATTTCATTCAGTATTTGCACCTTCAATGTTTACACTTTTTGCATTACCGTACTTTAAATGATTGTTGATCATTCATAATTAATTTCATAAATTCATTATTAATTAATTATCAATGATTAATTTTCAAGTCTATGCAATATTCAATGAGTTACTGCAAAATAATACTACTGTATCATGATACCTAAATCAATACCGTATAGAAAATATAGAGTTCATAGAGAGAAAACAAATTCTCTCGCTATTCGTCTATATTAATGAACACCATAATATTATTTCTTTATTACATTGTAAACAAATACTACTTGACTTGAGGAAAGGCACAACAGGCTCATGCCCAAAATTGTCCCATTTCCAATTTATACTATACAGTCCGAATCATAATTTAGGTTAATATGTCAATTTCACTTTTCAAAAAAGAATTCACACTCTTCAAAGCTCAGATAAACAAGGAAATTTCCAATAGAATATATACAATTAGAGTCTAGAATCAACAAAACCTAGAACAATAATAATTCGAAAAATCCAAATCATGAATGAAAGTGGAGAATTTTGAGTGCAAAAATTACAAATTATACAAATAGTTATATTATATTTCTCAATTCACAATCTTCAAAGCTCAGATAAACAAGGAAATTTCCAGTAGGATGTACACAATTAGAGTCTAGAATCAACAAAACCTAGAACAATAATAATTCGAAAAATCCAAATCATGAATGAAAGTGGAGAATTTTGAGTGCAAAAATTACAAATTATACAAATAGTTATATTATATTTCTCACCAGATGTATCATACACTATAGAATGATATCATTCACAATCTATATAATTGGGGGATTACCAATATAATTGGTGAGTAAAGGAATAGTTGCCAAAGAAAAATATGTAGAAGGAGAAGTGGGAGGAGGAACAGTATTCAAAGGAAGAGGAAGTGAGAGGAGAAACAGTTTGCGGGAGAAGAAGGTGTAGAAGGAGAGGTGAGTGGTGGAACAGTATACGAAAGAAGAAGATGTTCAGTGAGAAATGGGAGGAGGAACAGTATTCAAAGGAAGAGGAAGTGAGAGGAGAAACAGTTTGCGGGAGAAGAAGGTGTAGAAGGAGAGGTGAGTGGTGGAACAGTATACGAAAGAAGAAGATGTTCAGTGAGAAATGGGAGGAGGAACAGTATGCTGGAGAAGAAGGTTGTGAAGGAGAAGTTAGAGGAGGAAAAATATGTAAAAGAAGAAGATGTTCAGTGAGAAATGGGAGGAGGAACAGTATGCAGAAGAGGAAGGTGTATGCAATAGAAGTAGAGGTGAGAATAGAAATACCAAAATCTGTTCACAGATCGTGTTTTTCCCATATATTCTAATAGTGATGAAGTAAGGTAGATTCCAATTTTCAATACTCTTGCATAAATATTTGTATTCATGTTATCCGTATACTGTTCTTAGCATGTATATTTTCAGTAGAAAGTACTGTTTTCAATCGCCTGAACTGTGGGGTAATACTATATACTGTATTCATAACTATGAATACTGTATTGATGAACATAAAACTGAATTTCTGATTTGGGAACAAACCTGCATCTCTATTTCTATTGGTGGAAAAACATTTCAAAGTCAGATCTACCACGTCACAAAACGTTGACCAATCATGTGCGAGCACACTCTGTATACCTAGTGATAGTCCACGCCCATAACGCGCTCTCATTGGCTACTTTCTTTTCGTCTTTGCAGAGACTCTATTTTGTCAATCTACTCTAATTTTATCAATAGAATCTTGAATCTCAATTTTTCAATATTTATGTATGGAGAGACTTAGTTCTAATGGTACAGTTATAAATAACATCGAGCAGAAAAATTCAAAATATATGTGAATTAAATTTGAAGTATTCTATTTTTTTCCTTTTTATTGATGATCTTACAAATCTTTTTCAGTCTACTCCTATAAATCATCATGAAAATCATGACTGCATAACAAAGTTGTTCCACGAGCAATCATTTCGTTAATAATGATAATTTAATATTATTCTCATTACTTTAAAATATGAATGAAGTTGATAATTAGGGCACATTCATAAGAAAAAGAGAATAACAGAGTCCATCTTGAAACTATTTCACTATACTCATTCACACTTTTCATGCTGAGTTCATTTATTCAATAGTGTTCTTCAATTGGTTAGGGAATTGGTTAGGGCTTTACAGAATGTTAATAAATTATTAATTTGTCAATTTTCATTTAGGTCTGACTTGTTTTTTCTATTTTTGCATATTTTTTCAGCTAAGAAGATCTCTTTCTCCCTCTGTTTAATTCTATTTAACGCGTTTAACTACATAATTGAAAATTGTTATCAACTGGTTCATATTGTATATAGATACCAAGCTGATATTGCGGTTGCTTTGATCACTTTGCAATCACTTTTTATTCATAATGGTAGTTTATGTAGTCAGCATATTCTTCCCATGACGTATAATTTCACAAGATGTATTAGTATTGAGTTCATACGGCGCTTTTCAGTGTATTGCCCAAATAGTATAACTATTACAATTAGCGATATGAAAAGGTTTTGCAAAATAATTAAGTTTTCAGGTGAATCAATTACCGTGACGCTTCATAGGCTTGTTTTGTGTTATCAAACTACCTATTGTATAATAAATCTTGTAACTTACAATGACTGAACTAAGTAACGATATATTTAATTACACTCAGCATAACAACATTGTAATTGTACAACAAAATATTCGTAGTCTTAGAGCTAATTTTGATGCTTTCAGCCTCCAACTCGAAGTTTTAGAAAGGATACCAGACATAATATTTTAACCGAGATATGGGTTGACGAAAATGAGATAAGCCAGTATTATTTGACTAATTATGAGGTTCATTTAAGTGTAATAATTCAAATAGAGCAGGAGGAGTGGCAGTGTATGTATCGGATAGGCTGTCTTGTGTTGGTCTTAATGATTGCAATATGATTACAGCAGATTGCAAGCACTTAGTGTTATCGTTATCTCACACAAAAATCGACTTACTGGCTATCTACAGATACCATAACTTTTCCGAAGAAGCGTTTACTAGAGAACTGGTCACTTCGATAAAGCTTATCAAAAACTCTAATTTAATTATAAAGGTGACATGAACCTCAACATCCTGGAACAAAATAGGAACTCTGATTCTTATTAATTAACATGGCTAGTCTCGGATTTAAATCCCTAATCAATGAACCCACTCGTGTCACTAACACTTCCAAAACTTGCATTGACCACGCATTCGTTAGAGACAAAATTAATAGTAGACTAAGTTATAGTTCTAAAGTTATTCAGACATCTATAACTGATCATTGGATGACTGTCCTTTGCATAAAAATGAATGAAAGGGAAATCTATCAAAAATTAAATGAGTCTAAAAGAGTAGAAGAAACTAAATTTATAACACTGATAGAAAACGTGGATTGGAGTGACATATTTTTATGTCCTACCGTTTCACAAGCTGTAGAGAAATTTATTTACAAAATTAAATGTTGTATTGATCAATCTTATAGTACACAAAAAAATAATAAAAACTTTTAAAACCATGGATGAATGTAGAGCTAAAACATGAAATTGATAAGAAGAATAGATTGTATAAATTGTATAGGCAACAGCCAGAAAATACTAATCTTAAGCGTGAATTTAACATACAAAGAAATAACTTAATAAACAAAATAAGATTTAAATAGAGGAATACTTTTAGTTGATTCATTTATGTTTTTTCAATTTGAAATACACTCTGAAAACCTGTAGAATGGAGTAAAAATATTCCGATTGGTGGGAGGGAACTATCAATATGGCTGTCGAGCTGACAGTGAGAAGGAGCTGGCCAGTAGCACTGGCCATGCGAGCGTCGGAGACAACTCACATTGAAATATTTCCGGGCTGCATATGAAACTAATGTGGCCAGTACAACTGGCCAACCGACCGCAAAGGGTTTATATATTCTCATTACTTTAAAATATGAATGAAGTTGATAATTAGGGCACATTCATAAGAAAAAGAGAATAACAGAGTCCATCTTGAAACTATTTTACTATACTCATTCACACTTTTCATGCTGAGTTCATTTATTCAATAGTGTACTTTATTTACTTCTAATAGTATGTATTGAGATCATACTTTGAGGTAAATAGCTCACACGATTGCCGGTGAACTTCATTATTACGCATAAAGCTGAATAAATTACCTGGAATGATAAATTAATTGACCGAGAGAGGTGAGGTCTAAGATTCAAATCGACGTTTGGCATAATATTTCTCTTTATGTTTGAATGTTCAGATGTTTATATGTTGCGCATCTACGGCGAAACGCGGTAATAAATTTTATTGAAATTTGACAGGTATGTTCCTTTTTAAATTGCGCGTCGACGTATATACAAGGTTTTTGGAAATGTTGCATATCAAGGATAATATAAAAGGAAAAAGGAGCCTCCTTCATACGCCAATATTAGAGTAAAAATCGGACTATAGAATTATTCATCATGCATCAGCTGTCGAGTCGATTATAAATTGCATGCAATTTAATATCTCTTGGTAAAAAATCAGCTGCTGTGTAGACTATTATTGCATGCCTCATTGAATGCAATTTCTATGCACTATTAAATGAGCTATTGATTGTGTGCAATAACGCATGCAATTAATAACTAAAATAACGTAGTATTGTCTCTCGAACTTCCTCTGCTTTGAACTCGGGCTGTCTGTTGCCAGTATGTCTTGTAGGAGGATAGCTTTTGATGTTAGCATTTTTGATAAACCAACCCCAACAGTCATTAGCCGTTTTAACACCGCTATCTCGCCGACACGACATACAGACAGGATTTACTCTGATGGACAGTATAAGAGGAGGCTGCGGTTTATCACTGCGCGAGGTCTACCATTCACAGAACTACTATAGTTCACCTATAAATAGAATATTGTACAACTAGAATTATTACCTACACTTGAATTGAAACAAACAAATTGAATAAATTGAAACTGGAGTCCATGGTATGAAATTGATGTGTATCTTCAATATCTTTTATAATCATTTCATGATAATTATTATTATTTTACTCACTACTCAATCATTTTTCATTTCCCAATTTTTCTATTGAAAACTTCTTCTACTTAACAGAGATTTCAGCGCTGGAACTGAAAACACGATAGTGAAAACTTTTGCCTCACATTGAATGCAAGAGCATGACAAAATTACGTCGTCTTCTTATTCCTTATTGTGCACAAAACAAACGAACGTTTTCTCACAAAACGAATTCACGCGAATGAGCTGGGAAAAACAATAGGGTCTCGTCATCCAAGATTCAAGTTCGTTCACCTTGCTTGAATTTTCTCTTCAAACATCTTGTAGTGTAATTTACTGGTCATAGAAATGCATGCAAGTTGATTATTCTATTCTGATGACTTTAGATGATAACTTAGATTTCATGGGCATAGATTCAACCATTTCACCGGGGATACGTCCCCCAATAATTTGAAAAGGATGGTTTCGTGCCCCCCAGTATTTATTTTGGTTCACTCACCCAAGTGAAAATTATGAAAACTTCAATAAAAAATTGGAATCATGTTGAAAGATTGTTGAGAAATGGGTTTGAAGCAAAAATTATAGCATACTATATTGAATAATGGGTAGACCTACTACACAGGGCATTGTTCGTATTCCAGCCTTTGGTTAAATGATTGAAATAGTCACTGTTATGCGAATCCCCAGTGGTGTGCACAAGGAAGGCTTCATAAAACTTTGGCTCGGTTACACGAAAGCCTGTTGAATTTGTATTATTTTCAAATTCACGAGAACCAATCAGATATAGCTTTTTGAATAGAAAACTTCTTTGATTGGCTCTTGTAGCATTTAATCACTGTTAGAATTTAACAGTCATTTAAATTCAAAAAAAGGGACTGAGATTTTTATTTTTATTTCTATTGAAATTTGACAGACTTTTGTGCAATCCAGCCTTTGTGATTTACTTTAAAAAAAAAAAACTAGTTTGAAAGTCAATATATTTTCTGTGAAATTCAATGACTAGACTAGGTACTAGAATTCTATTCAATTTCATTCTATTAGTCATTTGATCTGACATATAATAGACTTGATTTTTTCAAGGGTGAATCAAAATAATAAGTATTAGGTTAACCTTCTAGATACAAAACATGATTCGGATGTTAGTTTCTGAAATGAAAATTTTCCAAATTCGCATCAAATGTAGGTTTTTTCTAAAACTTACTGGATACACCTATTATAACAGATATACCAAACCCCCCTAAAGTCACATTTATCTGAGGAATGTAGCCAATCAATTTTATGATTCTTCTAGTGCAAACAACTTGCTACAGTATTTGAACAAACTAATAATCAGTTAAATGCCAGTATGATAGTTCTAAAATTAAAATGAATTAGATTGGATTACAGTAACTATATAACCATAGTTAACTATGGTTATATAGTTACTGTAGTTTGCGATAGCTCAATCAATGAAGCTTGGTCACAGAGGAAACAAGCACTACTATGCTTATAGCATAAGAAGCACTACTACTATTACTATAGCACTGTATGCTTATTCCGTGGCTTGGTGCAATCCAAGGAGCCTAAAATATACATGCTCTGTATTCTAGGTACATTGTTGCCATGCCATCTATCGGTTTTAGTTCTCTGAAAATGAACAGAAAGTCAATTCCTTGCTAACAGATAGCGCTGTGCTAGGCGCTATCATACGGAGGATTCAAATAATCAAGGTAGAAAGATCAATGTAATGGTCACTGTAATTATCCCAAGTCACTGTATGCTATCACAATTTGCATCTGTGATGCTGTTTTTAAACTCAAAAAACTCACAGTTTAGCTGTAGCCTGCTTGATTATTTTTGGTGACAAACCGTAATGTTTATTTCATTTCTCATTGATCATGCCTGTAAAAATCTGACAGAATATGATTGCAAATCAATAATCAATGTTAATCGGATGCTGACTCTAAAATTTTATGTTTTCTTATTCTATGGTTATATATTCATACAATATCCTGAGAATTTGGTAGGCTGTACTCATTTTAAGTTAGTATCAATTATTTTCGAAATTGGGATTTTTCTTTCATTTTATAAAAACAAATAGTTTGCAATAAAGGCGTTTAAAGGAACACGGCGGTATTATGACAAAAAGTTTTCAGTATTTCACCACTGTCACTTCTTTTCGACACTCTAGTGTCTTTTGGCACTATTGGCACAAGTAGTGTTTGTGCCAAACAAAGTATGACCTTTTTACTTTCCTGGCCCTATTACCATAGGTAAGGAAAGTATTGCTTTCCGAAAAAAATAAAGGTATCCAAATTTCTAAATTTTTATAAGTTTCAAGGTCCCCAGAGTCCAAAAAAGTGGTTTTTGGGTATTGGTCTGTATGTATGTGTGTGTGTATGTGTGTGTGTGTGTGTGGTGTGTGTGTGTGGTATGATGTATGTGCGTCTGTGTACACGATATCTCATCTCCCAATTAACGGAATGACTTGAAATTTGGAACTTAAGGTCCTTACACTATAAGGATCCGACACGAACAATTTCGATCAAATGCGATTCAAGATGGCGGCTAAAATGGCGAAAATGTTGTCAAAAACAGGTTTTTTCGCGATTTTCTCGAAAATGGCTCCAACGATTTTGATCAAATTTATACCTAAATAGTCAATGATAAGCTATATCAACAGCCACAAGTCCGATATCTGTAAAAATTTCAGGAGCTCCGCCCCATCTATGCAAAGATTGATTTTAGATTTCCAATTGTCGTGTTTCAGATATAATTTAAACGAAAAATTTCTAGTGGAATCCATTGAGCATGGACATCTCTTCAATTAATGTACAGTAACATTTTCACCTAGAATTGAAAATAAGCTTGAAATTCGAGAAAATGTTATTATTTCAATTGCAAACTGTTGGTAACTGTTGAAAATGTGATTATTCAATTGCAAACTGTTGATCTATCATTCACTATGAAGAGATTGTGTGTGGTGTGTGTGTGTTGTGTGGTGTTGTGTGTGTGTTGTGTGGTGTGTGTGTGTGTGTGTGTGTTGTGTGTGTGTGTGTGTGTGTGTGTGGTGTGTGTGTGTGTGTGTGTGTGTGTGGTGTTGTGTGGTGTGTGTGTGTGTGTGTGTGTGTGTGTTGTGTGTGTGTGTGTGGTGTGTGTGTGTGTGTGTGTGTGTGGTGTGTGTGTGTGTGTGTGGTGTGTGTGTGTGTGTGTGTGTGTGTGTGTGTGTGTGTGTGTGTGGTGTGTGTGTGGTGTGTGTTGTGTGGTGTGTGTGTGTTGTGGGGTGTGTGTGGTGTGTGTGTGTTGTGTGTGTGTGTGTTGTGTGTGTGTTGTGTTGTGTGTGTGTGTGTGTGTGTGTGTGTGTGTGTGTGTGTGTGTGTGTGTGTGTGTGTGTGTGTGTGTGTGTGGTGTGTGTGTGTGGTGTGGTGTGTGTGTGTGGTGTTGTGTGTGTGTGTGTGTGTGTGTGTGTGTGTGGTGTTGTGTGGTGTGTGTGTGTGTGTGGTGTGTGGTTGTGTGTGGTGTGTGTTGTGGTGTGTGTGGTGTGTGTGTGTGTGTGTGGTGTGTGTGTGTGTGTGTGTGTGTGTGTTGTGTGTGGTGTGTGTGTGTGTGTGTGTGTGTGTGTGGTGTGTGTGTGTGTGTGTGTGTGGTGTGGTGTGTGTGTTGTGTGTGTGTGTGTGTGTGTGTGTGTGTGTGTGTGTGTGTGTGTGTGTGTGTGTGTGTTGTGTGTGTGTGGTGTGGTGTGTGTGTGTGTGTCTGACACGATATCTCATCACAGAATAGGTACAGAATGGAAACTTGTAATCAATCGTCCATCTAACCAATGCTTTTTACATGACCCCAATACTAAACACGTCACGTGACCTTGGGAAGTTCCAATCCTGGTCTTCTGATTGGCTCGTAGCAGTGAATGAGATCAATTGATCCGGATCATTGAAGTGATCCGAACCTACCATCAATACTATTACAATGCGGCGCTTCCTAACAAGATGGCGGATTTTAGCGTCAGCGTACTAGCCAAGTTTCCGTACTGTATGTATACTGTGATCTCATCTCCCAATTGACGGAATGACTTGGAATTTGGAACATGAGGTCCTTAAAATATAAGAATCCGACACGTACAATTTCGATCTAATGATCAAGATGGCGGCTAAAATGGCGAAAATGTTATCAAAAACAGGGTTTTTCGCGATTTTCTCGAAAACGGCTCCAACGATTTTGATCAAATTCATACCTAAAATAGCTATTGATAAGCTTTATCAACTGCCACAAGTCCCATATTTGTGAAAATTTTAAGAGCTCCACCCCATTTATGCATAGTTTGATTTTAGATTTCCACTTATCAGGTCTCAGATATAATTTTAACGAAAAATTTTGAGTGCAAAAGATTGAGCATGAAAAGCTCTACAATTAATATTCAGTAACATTTTCACCTAAAATTTAAAATGAGCTCGAAATTCGAGAAAATATTAGTATTTCAATTATTGCAAACTGTTGATTCTATTGAATCATTCACTATGAAGAGATAGCAGACTTCGTGTGTCTCCAGCGTTATTGTCTTGTCACCAGCTGGCTTGGATCTTTGAATAGACTTGAGATGCGCATGAACACTAGCGTCAGGTGATAAATTTTCATAACGGCAAGGAAAGTTGTGTGAGTGCGCCACACCAGATTTTTACTTTCCTATAGGCCTACCAAAGGTAATGAAAGTATTGCTTTCCAAAAAAAAATTAAGGTACCCCAATCTCCAAATTTCTATACGTTTCAAGGTCCCCTGAGTCCAAAAAAGTGGTTTTTGGGTATTGGTCTGTATGTATGTATGTGTGTGTGTGGTGTGTGTGTGTGTGTGTGTGTGTGTGTGTGTGTGTCTGAATGTGTGAGTGTATGTGCGTCTTTGTACACGATATCTCATCTCCCAAATAAAGGAATGACTTGAAATTTGAAACTTAAGATTCTTACACTATAAGGATCCGACACGAACAATTATTTCGATCAAAAGCAATTCAAGATGGCGGCTAAAATGGCGAAAATGTTGTCAAAAACAGTGTTTTTCGCGATTTTCTCGAAAATGGCTCCAACGATTTTGATCAAACTTATACCTAAAATAGTAATTGATAAGCTCTACCAACTGCCACAAGTCCCATATCTGTAAAAATTACAAGAGCTCCACCCCATCTATGCAAAGTTTGATTTTAGATCTCCAATTATCAGGTCTTAGATTTAATTTAAACGATAAATTTTGAGTGGAAAAGATTGAGCATGAAAAGCTCTACATATTAATGTTCAGTAACATTTTCACCTAAAATTGAAAATAAGCTCAAAGTTTGAGAAAAGTAGATTATTCAATTGCAAACTGTTGGCAACTGTTGATTCTATTAAATCATTCACTATGAAGAGATAGCAGACTTCGTGTGTCTGCAGCGTTATTGTCCTGTCACCAGCTGATTCAGATCTTTGAATAGTAGACTTGAGATGCACGTGAACACTAGCGTCAGTTGATCAATTTACGGCAAGGAAAGTTGTGTAAGTCCGCCACACCAGATTTTTATATCGGTCTTTTACTTTCCTTTACTTATACTCTGCATATCTTGAAATTTCTGTATAGAGTGTAAAAGTTGAACAATGAATTGAAGAGCTCTGTCTACTTTTCACAGAGAAAACAGAAAAGACGGATAAATTAATAGTAGAAATAGTGCAGCAGTGTAGAGCAAAATCATTCAAGGCAAATGAGGTTCGTTTTGGCGTTAAGCTTTAAACCTCTTCGATTTGTAAATATTTTCATTTAATGTATTTTTTCAATGAATTTATGAATAAAATTCTTTTTCATCATACTAATTCATGAATGATATGTTTCTTATAGTAGCCTATGTCGAAACTATAGTGAGTTCCACGTTATAATGGCAGTGTTTGTTAAGCAATGGTATTGCTATCCTAGTCTATTATTCAACTAAGCGGATAGCGCTATCTCTTTCTTGCTTTGCTCTGTTGCCAGATCGTCTTCTAACATTGTAGAATTAATATTCATTAACAAAATATTTCATCTTAATTATAAGAATTTATTATGAAATCATTGAACAATATATAATATATTGCTTAATAAAATATAATTGATTATTTCAAACGAGAATTAACCGTCAATATTACTTCAATAAACCAGTATCAGCTACCGTCTATAGAAGGCATTGACAAGACTGAGGATCGGCAACGTTGCTCTCCGATCTTTCTTCACTGCCATTATAACGTGGACCTCACCATAGAATAAATTTTAGTTTCATCTACACATTTTCAGTCTCACCATCCATATTTCAGCAGTTTTTCTTGAGTCACTGCCTGAGGAGGTACCGGTAGGCTATAATCAGAGAGAAGATATAAGTAGGCTTATATTTAATCTCTGCAATAATATTATTTTTCAAAACTATGGGAGATGCATATTGTCCTTTCCAATTTTGTTTCTCCTCTTCACAACTAATTCCCAATTAAAATTGGAGAGGGTAGTGAGCAAAGAGCGAATAAATGTACAAGTCGAGGTAATGGTGTTAAAATTTGGAGCCAGGCTGAAATCACTAAACTTTTTTTCAAATAAAATACTGTATTTGTAACAAACTCATCCAAAATGTTTATCCAACAATTATTATAACATAAATATTCATTCAATCAAACAGGAACTACAGTTTCATGATTGTTGTATAGACTGTAGTATTTCATCAAAATATCGACAGTAATATATGCACTCTCAATTTAACTTGTATTATAAATGGGAAAAGTGTGGAGACTGAAAATAGTCATCAATAATACACTAGGATGTTATAAGTATTCATCAATAAATAAACAGTAAATCTAGATTGAGATTGGGTTCCTTTGTTGCAATGAAGTGAATAAACACTGTCGAATAATTATAGGTGAATAGTATAAAAAGTCCTAGCCTATATAATATAAGTCTACTTATCTAGAAAATATTATATACTATTTAACCATAGTTAACTCTACCACAAATTAATATCATAGTCCATGAGAAAAATATGAAGGAATTTTAAAACTTTGAACAATGGAAGACATATCTGAAAAACATATTGTTATCAATTACAAATGAATGGGGAGTTGATGGCAAATTATTGATATTGTCTATTCCATTATACTTTTGAACTCATAAACGATACTACTTATCCCAATAATACCATAACCCATGATTTTGAATCTAATTTTTTTCCACTTTATCACAAACAATAATTATCCCTCTTTTGATATTAATCCCCTCATACAAACACACAATCAAATCATTGTATAATATCAATGGGAGTGAGCTACAGATTCTCTCCAGCTACTAGTTTCTTTTACTATGACAATAGTAATACTGCACCTCTACTCTAGAAATAGCCTACTAGGTACCCTAAATAAACTGAATAGGATCTTATCTACATTGTAGTTGAAAAAATCAATAAAAACATGAATAATCTACGATGGGATTTAAGAAGAATCCACCATATAGTTATTCAGATATTGGATTGTTATTTTATTGAAAAATCATACTAAACTGAGCTAATGCTAAGGAATTAGGCCTACAAATAATTATAATCTTCACTATACACTAACTTAGGTATCGAAAATCGAAAAAATAAATAGGATAAATTAAGACCTGAATTAATATCCCATATAGTTGTAGAACTTCTAAACTAATTTTTCATCTATATGTTATTCATAGATTATTTTGATTTTATTATCAGGATACCTTCCACAATGAAAGGTAAGTTAATACTATCACAGAATGTTTTTTTCCTAATCTACTCACTGTACAATAAAGCTCTTCAAGAGTTTTCCTCTCGAATTTTTCTGGCACCAAATGTTCATTACAAATTAAAATTGTAGTTTCCACACTCATGATTCAGAGCCTTTTGTACTCTTAAACTTTTCAGGAACTTTTTCACATATACTCGGAATTATAGTGGTGGCTGTGGTATTGATCGATTGTTCAGATGTTGAGAGATAAGTCCGCTTTTTACCGGGGAACAAAGAACTCACTGAACGCGCCCAAGGATGGATCAGTTTCTCGTCGTAGATGTCGTCATCTGATCCTGTAGAATAAATAAACATAATTAGAATAGATAAATCAACTAATTGTAGAACTAATTTATCGTAGAGCGCAGACAAATAATGGGAGATCTCCATTTCTATGAATCCATGGTTGAAATTACAAGTAAGTGTGTCATATATACAAATAACAATATAAATAAAAAATATATAAGTACGGTACCCTTTTTTAAATTATTGACATTATTAACTGGACAATTTTAAAGGGTACTTAGATCTCTATCCTATACTATTGAACCTTCTATTAAACGAGTAATATCTGTTTATATGTTTAGATGTTTAGATGTTTATATGTTTGTATGTTTAGATGTTTGTATTTCAACGGATCTCGAAAACGGCTCTAACGATTTCCACGAAATTCAGAAAATAGTAGGTTTATAATATAAAAATTCGATTGCACTAGGTCTCATCCCCTGGGAAAACTCGCTGAAGGACATTGAAAGGATAATTATTATTCATCCTTGGAAAAACAGCTGCGATAATAATTATTTCGTCGTCTGTTGATGATGGAAGTGAGTGAGCGAGTTCATTTGTGTGGCACTGTGTAAAAATTATGACTCAGCTGTTGAACTTTTGTAATCATCCAATCAGGTACTTAGTGCCGGTTGCAAAAAATCCGGGTTATTTTCAATCCTGATTAATTCCAGTAGAACCATATTTTTGAAATGGTCCTCTCTGATTTGGTTCACGTGAAATTATTCAGGATAAAAATTTAACCGGCTTTTGTGCAACCGGGCCTTTGTGAGGGAAATTTTTGCATTCCTCTGGGAATTAATCTCAATTTACTGTGATTAGATAGAGCATTTCTGTATGAACTATGAATGTTATTACAATTTCTTCTTTCATAATAATTTGTTTCATGCTTTTGTACTCCAGACCTAAGCTCGGTCCCCAATATTTTTAATTTCATATTCAAAAGTATTCTAAAAAAATATGAATGTTCCTTCTATCTTTCTGAGTACGATAGTATCTTTGTCATTAGAAATTTTAATGGAAAACTATATTCAAAATACACTTCTTAAACTATAATACAGATTAGATTGTATCTGAATAAGTATGTTTATTGGTCAACTATATTAAATTGATCTATTATGGAACTAAGAATACTCAATATATTCCACAAGTAGACGAATATTTTTCAAGTTAATCAAGATAGAAGATTTACCTGTTAGCTCTCAATTACTTGATAGAGAATACTCAATACAGTACAATAATAATAATAATAATATCTGAAATCGTGAAAGCTAGTCTATTCATTCAGGAAGTATAGGTACTCATTTAAGAGCTACAGAAATTGAAAACTAATAAGCTAAACTACCAAAACATTTGCCTCCAATTCCCATAGCAGGAGCATTTAGATTATTAGATACATGTTAATTAATTCTCAAATGTTTTCCATCATGAACTGCTTATTATTGAATCACTTTTTGATATTAAAAAGAACGACCAGCAGTCAGATATCTTCCAATAAATGAATTGATTACTCACTGTGACAACAAAATTCATTTATTAGAAAAATCTGACTGCTAGTTATTCTTTTTAATAGCAAAAAGTTATATTAATTTGATAATCAAGTAAAAATGACGACTTCTATATCTGTAAATCGTAAGGATTGGAGAATATCTAAAAAAAGTGTTTAATAGAATTGAATAACTTACAGACCGGAGATATTAAAAGCTAAATACTTGGCTGGTATGATTTTCAATTTCATTTCTAGGCTCATAATATATTTTTATTCTTTTAGTGTTTATTGGGTAGCATACTTATCCCTCCCGAGGTTCCCATTCACAACACTCAGTCGCATCACCATAATACACCTAACGTTACCCAATATCCTTTTATTTATCCATTTATTCTTTATTGATTTATACAAAAAGTTTATTATCAAATTACTATCGTATTTAATAATACTTTTAAGTGAAAAAACACTCACATTTTTGATGTGGCGACGTCCGTGTGGAAATATGTCTCTGTTTGGCTTGAAAATGTGCAATACCAGCACGAAACGGACGTCGCCACATCAAAAAATGTGAGTGTTTTTTCACTTAGAAGTTTTATTAAATACGATAGTAATAATAATAGTGAAAACAGGAAGGAACCAACAAGGTACATTATCAAAAATGATAGGGAAAGAGAAAATAAGGTAACCTTGTGCTATTCCTCTCCCAAATTTAGATAAGGTTACACATAGTCCGAAATAGGTTAAGTCTTGTAATTGTTCACTTCACAACATTTTCAGTTTTTTATTATTTCTACAAAGTAGATTTTTAAATTTGGATGCTTCAAAACCGCACATAGAAGAAAAATTCCACATCACTATCACTAAAATAACAAATATTCATATATTAAAGAAAAAATAATTGAGATTATTTTGGTCTCATCAATTCCATACGAATTTAAATAAGGTTACACATAGTCCGAAATAGGTTAAGTTTTGTAGTTGTTCACTTTATAAAATTTTCAGTTCTTAATTATTTTCACAAAAGTGGATTTGTAAATTTAGATGCTTCAAAGCCGCACATAGAAAAAAATTGACATTATCTACAGGAAATATTCATATATTAAAGAAAAAAATTGAGATTATTTTGGTCTCATCTCTTCCATACGAATTTAGATAAGGTTACACATAGTCCGAAATAGGGTAAGACCTGTAGTTGTTCACTTCACTAAATTTCCAGTTTTTAATTATTCTCACAAAGTGGATTTTTAAATTTAGATGCTTCAAAACCGCACATAGAAGAAAAATTCCACATTACTATCGCTAAAATATGAAATGAATAATATTAAAGAAAAATGGAGATTTTTTTGGTCTCATCTCTTCCATGAGGAGAAATATAATCTAAGTTTCTGTGAAAATAAGTGAAGGCCTACTCACTTGTAAGATAACTGATAATGACGCCCAAAACTATTGTGATGGTTGTTCCAAGGAAAGAGTAGTACATGTAGGTGACGGAGAATAGAAGCGTGAAGAAATCTCTGAAAAAATATTAAAATGCTTTAAAAACTACGGTACTCTAATTCAGTTTATCAGTTGTTGATAATACAACTAATATAATAATTCACTGATACTAGCCTACAATAATATTTTATTAAAATTTTTCTCACATTACATATTATATGATAGGTTTTACAAATTGAGGTAATCATTATACATACATCATCTTATATCTATCATACATGAAGTAAGAATCTATTAAGATTATCCTATTATAATTTTTTGGCTGTCCCATGAAGCTAATTTAGCTTATAATTGGGACATTGTACATACTCAGAGATATTTTTGCAAGATTTGAATTAAATAGAGGGAAATGTTTTAGGAAATACAAAGTTGTAGATGCGTTTATTTCGTGGTGATAATGTAAGGATGATATTTTTATCTATTGAATTGTGGAGTAGTAATTTTTCATTTCTATTTTTACTTGTCTGTAAGTGTCTATAGTGAGGTCCACGTTTTAATGGCAGTGGATAACGATAGAAGAATAGCGCTGCCGATTCTCTGCATTAATTAATTATATTTCTACACTGTCAAAAACATAATTGGCATTGTTGTGGACCTAGAAAAGAATAGTACCACCGGCTATGTCGAATGATAGACAAGGATAGCAAAACCAAAGTTGATCAAATAACTTACTGTCATAATAACGTGGACCTTACTATAGATGTTGTAGATGATTCGGTAGGCTATTGAGAATGCATGGTACAAAATATTCTGGTACAGCTTTTCTATTTCAGTGAAGAATTCTGATGTTCTATATTGTGTGTGTCTGGTGTTGTATCTGTTTAATAATAATAATAAAACAATACCTATTATTGTCATCAATATGTCAAGTTATTCCTAATTTGAATAAATGATGATGAATGATTAGAAAAAACAGGATTTTTCACAATAATTATCATCAATAGTCTTTTCTCTATTTTTAACTTTTTCCTATATTTTCTATAGGCCATAGAGAGGCCTATTCTTATCGTTTGAAACTATTGTAACTTGTAAATTTTGAATTGTTGCCAGTAAATGTGAAAATTGTAAGCTGTGGATGGAAAAATATTTTCTCTTCAGCGTTGGCTTATGCATAAAGTTTACAGTTACCATAAAGCTTGGTGAATTAATAATTCTATTTATTTTCTGACACACATTAAAAATGAATGAGCTTTAGAAATCTATTGAGCACAAATGAACAATGACTATTCAAATTGAGTTGTAAAATTTTCCATATTCTAATTAGCCTATTGATTGGATTTTATTGAAATGAAATTTTCATGCTTTAAGGATCGTGAAAATGTGTGCAATATTGAGTCATTCTGAGAGGAATTCCTTTTATTAATCTGGAAACTCATCTGACAACAAGTCTATCCTGAAAATACACCACGAGAGTCCAGAAACAAGTAGCCTAATGTACAAAGTAACATAAAAGTGAAATCATTTCACTTATAATGGGCTACTTTATTCAAATTAATAAAAACAATATGAAACTTGTAGTATCCTTTTATTAAAACATTTTTTAAACTTTAAAACATTTTAACTTTGGCTATTTTCAAGTTGAAAATCAGAAGTGAAAGCATTTTCAATTTGAACATGAAAATGGTCAAAGTAGGTTGAAACTAGTCGTTAAAATGTCTTAAAATTTTTCAAATGTTTTAATAAAAGGGTAGGTACTAAAAGATTTTTATTAATATAATAGTAATGTATATACAATAAAAAATATATACACACAAAGATATGCTGTCAACTATCGAATTGACTGCTTGTCGTTGTAAAAAACATCAAAGCAGTGTGTTAGGATCAAACAAGTTTGAAATGGATCAAGAAACCATTATCTTTTAAAATATATGTTCAGTCACTGAAAATAAAGAGAAGATTCACTGAATAGAATCAATGGAAATGTTCATTTATCTGATATATCAATCAACTATTAAATTTATTTTTTATCAATCAATCAAAGATTGAAACATCAATAAATTATTACAGAAAAATTAGATAGTTTACAATTACATACAATAGTTAGTCTCAGAAATTTATTATAATAAAATAATTTCAAAATCAATTTCACTAGTTTACAATTACATACAATAGTTAGTTTCAGAAATTTCTTATAACGAAATAATTTCAAAATTAATTTCACTATAAGAAAATCTCTGAAACTAACTATTGAATGTAATTGTGAACTAGTGAAATTAATTTTGAAATTATTTCATTATAAGAAATTTCTGAAACTAACTATTGTATGTAACTGTAAACTATCTAATCTTTCTGTAATAATAATTGATGTAGTAGTTTTAGTTTCTTTTTTGGGAAATTAACATTTATCTATTTCATTTAAATATTAGATCTATCAATCAATCAACTTTCAACTTTTGAGTCGATCGTTCAATTAATCAAATATTAACTAATTGATAAATTTTTTATTGATCAATCAATCAGTCAACCAACCAATCAATAAACCTTAATTATTAAATCAATCTCAGTTCTGACCTCTCGTGAAACGTAGGTGCAACGTAGGGGTTGACAGTGTGTTGCTGAGCAGTTGTATTCAAGTAGAAACTGGTCTCCTTGATGAGTGGCCTGATGTGAGGCGAGAACGTAGTGTTGGTGCAGCCATCTATTGATGTGGGGAGAAGAGGCACTTCTGGCTTCTCAACCGTCAGGCCGTTAAAGGTTATCCACAACACTGTCACATGCGAGATTATCATGCCAGACGCTGCACCCTATATCATTCAAAATCAAATTCACCAAATCAAATCACGTTTATCCAATGATATCACTTATATGACAAATTCCGTTATACAAATTATATTACATATCATTGAATACAATAATGTTTGCTTAAGAAAAATCTTGTCTGCAAACAGGAGTTAAATACATTCAGAACTCAACTAAAAATGCTCATCTATAAACTCGAATGAAAATCAGTTTGCAAGATATCTTTCAACAAAACAGAGAGTCATCTATAGATAATTGGACCATAAAACTTATGTTGTTGTTGAAAAAACGTTGATGTTGTCAATACCGTACCACTATTATATTTGTTCAAAATTGATTTACATACCAGAACCAGGTTTCATGGTAACACCTACCACATATCTCCAGCTGAACTAAATTAATGTTGTTTGTTATTGTTGAAGGAAATTGTTAAATCCTTCTTCAGCTGAACTAATGTTGTTTGTTATTGTTGGAGGAAATTGTTGAAATCCTTCTTCAACTGAACTAATGTTGTTTGATATTGTTGGAGGAAATTGTTAAATCCTTCTTCAGCTGAATTGATGTTGTTTGTTATTGTTGGAGGAAATTGTTAAATCCTTCTTCAGCTGAACTAATGTTGTTTGTTATTGTTGGAGGAAATTGTTAAATCCTTCTTCAGCTGAACTAATGTTGTTTGTTATTGTTGAAGATACAGGAAAACAGTAACAAACAACATTATTCAGCTGAAGAAGGATTTCAACAATTGCCTTCAACAATAACAAACACACTAGTTTAGCTGAAGATGTGGTAGGTGTTACCATGAAACCTGGTTCTGTAATGTAAATAATTTTGAACAAATATCATAGTGGTTTTGAAAAAATGAACGTATTTTTCTTTCAATTATGGAGGAATACCACACCATCGAGGTACCAATACCATAGAGGTACTAGAATGTCAATAATAATAATACAAATTATTATCCTTTAAACTTAAATCAATAGAGAAGTGAATAAAAGTAACTCAACAATATTGGTTAAAATATAAAAATGAATGAAACTTTTAAAAAATTATCAAGGAGCATTGTTGTATTCTATGCTGGACGCTTATAAGCCTAGGTACTTAAAAATTGATTTCGGATACAATATCTACCTCTGTAGAATGATCTGAAAATAGAATTGAAACTTTTCTTTTTAGCATTATTTGTTCACCACCGTGTATAAAAAAATGAATAGCGCTTTTTCTCAGTTTTCAGCCGATTGATATTTCCCAATAAACATTATTTTTAAAGTATTATTAAAGGGTTCGCCTTTTTTCCTCTCCCACTATCATTTTTATGAAACGTGATTATATATAAATGAATGGAATTGCAATTCAATATCTGATAGAGATTATGGTAAGCTATCAACTATACGGTAAATGAACTGATTGTATATGTCATTGTATCATTATAATCTAAGTTTTCCATAATAATTCTATCTTTCTCTGTTGCATATCCATACTTTTCTACTATTAAAATTAAACTTGAATTTCAAAAACACTTATGGAGTGAAATGGCACTTACATTGGTAGTGACGATTGTTTCGTTTTGTTGGTCATCATCAGACTGTTAAAATCATAACTATACCAATGTAAGTGCATTTTAACTTCATAAGTATTTTTAAAAACTTCAATTCAAGTTTAATTCTATCTATGTTAACCAAGAGAATGACTAATAAATACTTCCACTTCCAATCAGTGTCTCATTATTGATGAATGATTTGAAAGGAAGGAATTGAATCTATTTTTATTAGATGGAAACTTTCATAGAATATCGATATCAAATTTTTTTATTGTTTCAAGATCAATCAAATAATTATCATGTTTAAGAAATTCTGTAAACACCCTGTAGTTATACTACTAATCATAATTCAATATTTTTTCTCTTGATTACGTCATCTGATCAGAATTCATCACTATTTTAAGTTGTTTTAGCGGTCCTTTGCTATAGAAATCAATCAATAATTTCATTCAAATCAACACAAAATAACATAAAAGAAATCAAAATACAAAAAATCACAATCAAAAATCAATTTCTAATAAAATATAAAAACTGGCTCCATGGTGGGGTGTGCTGAAAAGAAAAAAAGGAGGAAAAATACCTAGCCAACTATGGTTTCCCATGTAAAAGGCAGGTAGAGGGTATAAAAGTAAAGAATGAAGGGTGAAGAGGAGAAGAAAAGGGAAGTATTGGAGAAGAAAGTAGGGAAGAGGATTAAAAAATGTGTAAAAATTGTAAGCGAGTCCACTTTCAACAAGTGTATCTAAAAGAATTGGCCCTGCAAACAGTAGTTTGAGCAGAAATCCCGAGATTCATACGCTTGAATGGGAAATGGATGAGTACTTTTGAGAATTACCTTCCAATTTGCAATTGGGAAAAGCATTGCGAGTAGGAAAACTCCGAGGAGAGGTCCACTTGTGGCCGATGTGACCAACAGAGAAGACTCCACAACTCCAGACAGTAACGCTACAAGGCAAGCAAATCCAAGGACTGTCAGTCCACAACATGCTCCTGGAAAATGGAAAAAATCACGATTATATTCTACATGGTTTCAAGTACTGTCTATGAATGAATGAGTAAATAAATTCAAATTCAAATTCTTTATTCCAGAAAATGCATATATATACAAAAATAAATACAATTACGAAATGTATGGAATACCCCTACAAAGACTATACATCTGTGATTAGGGAATAAAACTTCCTAAATGTACTGTTTATAAAAATTTTAGAAATAAAATTATTAATGATTGCTCGGAGAGTGCACTATGAGATTATTATTTATTAGGCTTGTTTTGAAAAGCCTATAATATCTGAAATTATTGAACATCATCTCATGAAACTTCATAATTGTACTGTTTATAAAAATGTAAGAAATAAAATTTATTATTAATGATTGCTCGGAGAGTGCACTTCGAGATTATTATTTATTAGGCCTGTTTTGAAAAGCCTATAATATCTGAAGTTATTGAACATCTCATGAAACTTCATAAATGTACTGTTTATAAAAATGAATTATTGATTGCTCGGAGAGTGCACTGAGAGATTATTATTTATTAGGCCTGTTTTGATAAGTCTTTAATATCTGAAATTATTGAACATCTCATGAAACTTCATAAATCTACTGTTTATGAAAATGTATTATTGATTGCTCGGAGAGTGCACTTGGAGATTATTATTTATTAGGCCTCTTTTGAAAAGCCTATAATATCTGTAATTATTGAAAATCTCTTGAACATTCTCTATCTATGATCATTGTTTTTACTTATTATTTTATTAAAGCAGTGATTCTTGTATCAATTTCCGAACTTCTATATTTTTCACAAATATCTCATAAATAATATATTTTACAGTGTAATTTTCTTTTACAGGAAACAGTTTGCTCAAAACAAAAATAAAGAAAAACAATACCACTTTGGAAACAACAAACATGATACTGTACCCATATCATGTTTGTCGTTTCCAAAATGGTATATATTTTTTTTAAATCAATAATTGAATATTCAGGCGAGGTGGAACTTCCTTTAGGAACTCCACACCAACAAAAGCCATATGAATGTTCTATTATATAGAGTGACACAGAATAACGACAACTTCTAAAAACGCCATAAAACATTGGTGGGAAGGGCAAAAATGATTTTATTCAAACTAATGTAAAGTTCAAGACTTGCCATTTGAGAATTATTAATAACATCTATCACTTTTTGACAATTACTTCACTAAGATGGCTTCCTCCTGAACGAATACACTCTTGAAATCTGACGATTTCTCATTGATCGCTGCAACATCTGCGTTTCCTGGTCCCATGATCTGTCCACCAGCGATTTTCTGTTTGTGGAGCTATCTCAAATCAAACGTTTTCACAACTTGACCAATAACTGTGGTTGAATCATAACAGACAATTCGAAATGAAATTAAAAATATCCCACCTGAAATGTTGCAGCAATCGTTCAGGAATCTCAACACAGATTTCAAGATTGTATTCGTGCAGGATGAAGCCATCTTAAAGAAATAATTGTCGCAAAATGTGATAGATGTTATTAATAATTCTCAAATGGCAAGTCTTCAATTTTATAAATTAGTTTGAATAAAAACATTTTTGCCCTTCCCACTAATGTTTTATGGCGTTTTTAAAAGATCCCGTCATTTTGTGCCACTCTGTATATTCATATAAATCATTATATAGTAAATATAATTGAGTATTTTTGACATTATTGAGAATTACTTTCGAATAAAAAATGAATTTGGATGTACAATTATTACCTATCACTTTAATGAGAATGATCTGTTTTCGATCAGACAGGCCTTTCAGTGATGGAATCTGCGAGAAAAAAATCTTCCCACAGAACGGTAGAGACTGAATTCAGATTCGAAACGCAAAGGCTGGAAATAAATAAGAGAAAATTTATGAATTTTAAAAACATAGTAAGAAGTTGATAAAAAAATTGTAACATTTTATCTCACAATTTCTTACATCTATCACACTAATTCAATGTATTCAATCTTTTGGTCATTATGACTCACATTCGCTTGATCAAGCATATTCTAAATAAATTTGAATGGTTCAGAATGGTTTTAGTTTGAGTATTCAGAAAGTAACTAGTGGATTTATATCAGTACCTGAGAGAAAATATCTGTTAGATCAAAAAGCTTATACTCGACATCAAAAATAGCTGTGATGTTTCTAATTCTGAAATTAATAAATATATTAGATTATTTGAGCGCACGATTCAAGTCAATCTCATTTATACGATCCAATGTGGAAGTATGACAGACTAAATAGTTATGTGAAGGAATTGTGATTTTCTAGAAGAAGGTGTAGCTCACTTTTCTGGGAAAACTTTCCTCATACACATTAATCACACTGTATTCAAACAAAATTGAATAGGCTCCACCATATTTTGTGTCAAATTTGATTATATTCACCGAAATACATCAAATGAATCCACAGAGATGTAAAACCCATTCAATTTGGGTACTGATTTTCTATATATTTGATAATATGACAAAATTGTTTCAAGGCTTATGTCCAAGCCTATTGGAACAAAACTTCTTCAACAATAAATGCTAAACTTCAAGAATAAAAACAAAATAGTCTCATAGCTACAGAAAAAAAGAGTAATAATAATTTTATTTAATCTTTTTAATGGGAGTCATCAATTTATCTTTAAATGTCTTCGATTCATCTACTATTCACAAATTATTCGCTACCGTATCAAAAGTTACTATTATTGTATTGAAAGTTCACTATTTCTATTCAAATACTGACTTCAAAGCGCCGTTAAGTTAAATTAGCCATGATAAATTCATTTCAATTTCATATAGCCCATTCAATTTATGTACTAATTTTCTATTATTTATTTATTTAATGGCAATTTTCTCTGGGTTCAACCCTATTGGAACAAAACTTATTCAATAATAAATGCAAAGAAAAAATACAAAATATTATAATATCCACAGAAAAGTAATAGTTATAATAACTTAATTTCATCTTTTCAACCGAATTATTAATTTATTTCTAAATGTCCTCAATTTATCTTCTGTTTATATAGAGAAAAGATTGCTCAAGAAGAAATCACATGGTGAAGGTCGTTTATGTTTCAAATTTCAAGCCGATTTTTGTTAACTCAAGCAGATTACCGTCGACTTCTATTTATTATTACTGTTTTGGCCGGGTGAGCGTGTAAGAACGGCACAGTATGAGAGAACTACCAGTGTCACATATAGCTCCACGAAAAATAAAGAACTACAGGAGTATATCGATTTGATTGAAAGTATAATCGACGTTCATGTTGACAACATCTCTTTCAATATTATGCAGAAATACCACAACATCTCTTACCAAACTATCGACTTTATATTGATTTCTATTGACTTATTCTTCATTGATTCATATACAATAAGTGCATCATCAAAATGATAGAAAGAGAGAAAATAAGGCAACCTTGTGCTATTCCTCTCCCAAATTTAGACTTTTAGAAATTTATATTTTAGATGGGAAATTTAGACAAATTTAGAAAATTAGAACATAAACACCCTTACACAATGGGATATCTTCTTATGCTATCTTTTCTCAATGCTATACTATACTATATAGCATTTTCTAATGCTATACTATTAAACGAGCAATTTCTGTTTATATGTTTAGATGTTTATATGCTTGTATTTCACCGGATCTCGAAAACGCCTCTAACGATTCTCACGAAATTCAGAACATAGTAGGTTTGTAATATTAAAATTCGATTGCACTAGGTCTCACTCTCATACCTGGGAAAACTCGCTGAAGGACATTAAAAGGATTCATTCATCCTTGGAGAAACAGCTGATAATAATTATCTCGTCGTCTGTTGATGATGGAAGTGAGTGAGCGAGTGCATGTGTGTGGGACTGAGACAAAATTATGACTCAGCTGTTGAACTTTTGTAATCGGTCAATCAGGTACTTAGTGCCGGCTGTACAAAAGCCGGTTGAATTTTAATCCTGATTAATTCCAGTAGAGCCAATCAGATAAGCTATCTTTTTGAAATGGTCTTCTCTGATTTGGTTCACGTGAAATTAATCAGGATTAAAATTTAACCGGCTTTGTGAGAGAATTTTTTGTATTCCTCTGGGAATTGATCACAACCCACTGTGATTAGATAGAGCCTTTCTGTATGAACTAAAAATATATTATAATTTCTTCTTTCGTAATAAATTGTATATGCTTTTGTACTCCAGGGCGGAGCTCGGTGCCCCGATATTCCACTATTAAAAGTTAATTTCACTATTTATTTTGTACACTCACTTCAAAGCACCGTTGAACAGACTGGCCATGATAAGTCCAAGGAAGCCAGGTAGGAAGTAGAATTTGTCCTCGATGTAGAATGGCAGAATCTCGTCGATGTCACTGATATGTCCCAGCTTCATTGGATCACAGTCGTAATAGCTGGCAAACACAACCATTCCCACTATCCACGACAGGCTGAATAGTACAGTCATCACTGGCACATTCCCCAATAGAGTCCTGCAAGCAGAAAAAAAAATTATATTGACAATAGTATAAAACATTGTAACAATTACAGAAAAGTTTTATATTTATAATAGTTTAAATATTGTAACAATTACATAGCCTGCAAGAAAATCATTAAAGCAATCACTTATAGCCTTCATTTTGTGAGAAATTTGTCCTAGAAGAATCTAAGAAACATAATATTCTATAACAATCACATATGGTCATGATGATATTATTGAATACTATGTACCCAACTCTTTGTATATAGGGCATGGCCCTGATTGTAAATAAATGCTATTCTATTCTATTCTAGTCATGATGATAACCACTCTTGTTTTTATTCTGCAAGCAAATCATTTTATTTATTCCATATTTATTTATTTATATACAAATTCAATCCAGGTATACAAAAACAACAGGCATTTGCCCAAAACTGCTTTAAACCTTAATTTGGAATACACAGTACAAAGGTTATGTAAAAATTATAACATTTTAATCAATTATATAGCCTATCTATATTGTTGGGCAATTCATCTCAAATGAATTCACGACTATTACAATCACATATAGCTATAATTAAGCTATATCCACTCTTTTTTTAGGGCTACTGATTATTAAAATACAATGGCAAATAATTAAACGTACTATTTTTATTGTATTGTAACATAACCCTTTATTGTGTTTCAATAAGATAAAGGGCACTTTTGATAATTCTTATTGTGTTTTAGTTGATTTTATAGATATACTTTAATATTGTAGTGTATAATTTAAAAACATATTACAAGGGTACTAGCAGAGACAACTGATACATACGCTAATATGTTTACATGTTCACATGCTATTTTGATGTTTACATGAGTATAATTGTCGATTTTGTGAAATTTTAAATATTTTTGGCGATTGTGAAGGAAGATTTTTTTGGATTTGTATTTTGAAATTAATTAATCTGATAAATTAGAAATTGTAGTAGATTTGATTTACTCAAAATAGTGTGTGAATTAAGTTATCATTTTTACCTCTAGACTGTTTATTCCAAATTAAGGCTTAGAGCAGTTTTGGGCGAATGCCTGTTGTTTTACCTGGATTCTATTTGTATATGAATGAATAAATAAATATGAATATTATAGGAAATATTAGAAATTATGTCGAACAATTCAATGGAATTATGAATAACAGCAATGGAAGACTTCATGGAGAACGATTGTTCAAAGAAAATTACTCATATCATTTATCTATTTAGAATTGGAGGAAAAACTTAGCATCACTAATTAGTGATACTTATAATATCATTGTTTCAATCCAATATACCAATACCCCTTATAATGATTGCTAATTTACTTTTTGTGTAGTTGAGAAGTTGATATTGTGATAATTATTCATATGGAATGAAAAAGACTAAGAAATTCAATTGTTAATTTATTTTCAGATTCAACACTTTATCTTTATGTTGTATTATGTTCAGCCCATTATCCAATATTTTTATTATTTCAAGAACACTTTAAATATAATGATTTTTCAGTAGTCCTACACGATACGTATCAATAAGACATTATCTCATAATCTGAGGTGATTTTTTTCAGACATTATTAATCAGTGCCTAAGACGATGTGGAAGCTTATTATTATCTTGTAAATGATTAATTAAAATCATTGCAAATAATTAATTATTAATCTTGCACTTTTACAAGAGTAATCTCGGTTTCCTTGTTTGACGAACGCGTTTTGTGGCACTGAGCCACATCCTCAGCGTACAAGGTGCAGCTATAAAGGTAGGCCTACTTAATAACTAGGTATCATAACTATTTATTTGGACTTTACTTGGACTATGCCCTATCATGATGAAGATAATTCAACAAAATGAAACCCAACTTATTTATTTAATTGAAATCTACTTACTTGTAAACTTTTCTCCTAGATTTCATACTGCAGTATCTTTGCACAAAGTTCTGTTGACATCCGAAAATAGAAAGAGACATGAAGAGTTGACCAATGAGAGCTGAATATGTTGTCACTCGTTTAGTAGGATCACTGTCCCAACTGTAAATGACAAAACAATGGATTATTCGAACAATATTATGATGTAATGGATGAAAGTAACACTATATATTTTATTCCATTATTTGAATGAAATGCGGTAACCATTGAAACTATATTGGAAGGAAATGAACTATATTATGATGATTACCGTAAAACGGGGTGAATAGGGACGCAGGGGTGAATAGGGACAAAAACTGTGAAAATTGAAAATTTTTCAATAACTTCTTTCTTATTGAATTGTTATAGCTCTACCTAATTTATTCTGATAGAGGGGATTTTTCTGTACACATTAATATTTAAAAATCATCTAATCAACTTGATTTGTATGCTGTCGGCAGCTGTGCTTCTTGTTGCTTCCTTGAACAGATAGAAACGTAACCTGAAAAGTTTTGTCTGGACATTTGAACTGTTTGTAGTCACAAGCTTGAAGTATTTTTCTATGAATTCTACTGATTCTAATAAGTAATAACACATTAAATATGTAAGCTTTAACTGGAATATAATTTATTCTAGATTTTTTTTTCAATCTTGACCATTTGGATGTTGAGGTGGGGTGAATAGGGACACTGCCTAAAACTGGTATTTGCTGGTTTTATTGAAGTTTAAGACTTATCTTGAAGTAGTCAACGTTGTTGAAGAGGAGAAGGAAATTGCTGGGTTCGAGTTAAATTCCAATATGACACAGGGGTGAAAGTATTTATTGGGAAGGTTGAAGAAAAAGTTTCAGGTGATAAGTTCATGGGATCATTCCTTCGAAAAAACTTCAAATGTATTTTCTTAGTTTATTTTTATTAAATATATATAAAAAAATATTTTATTCTATTTTAATAAGGTCCTTTGTGTCCCTATCCACCCCATAATAGGTCTGAAAAAAATCGTGCATACTATACACACTTGCGTCCCCATTGACCCCACCATTGGGGTGAATAGGGACAGCAATAAAAAAAATAATGATGAAAAAGAGGGTGAATGCAAAAAAAAAGTTTAATCCAAGAGATACCTATACCAAGAGTGAAAGCCATAAGTGGATCACACACAGAATAAAATAATTTTTGTGTAAGTTATGAGAAAATATTTTAAAAAACTGTCCCTATTCACCCCATTTTACGGTACATACAAACACTTACGACTGGCGACTGAAAATATTTGAAATATTGAATAATTATATTATATTGAGGTCCACGTTATAATGGCAGTGTTTGATTAGCAATTGTATTGCTATCCTTGTCTATCATTCAACAATTCTCACTCTTCTCTGTTGCCCGCGATCGTCTTTTAACAATGTAGAATAATAATTAATATTAATTAACAAGATATTCCATCTTAATTATAAAAAGTCATTATGAAATTATTGTAAAATATAATTCCTTGCTTGATAAAATATAATAATGACTATTTATACGAGAATTAAACAGTTAATATTTCATCAATAAACCTGTATCAGCTACTGTCTATAAATTGAAGGCATTGACAAGACAGAGGATCGACAACGTTGTTCTTCTATCTTTCTCCACCTTCACTGCCATTATAACGTGGACCTCACTATAGGAGTCTAGATCCGCTACTGTCTATATAGAAGGCATACCTATAGGTGGCAATCAGATGATTCGCCACATATAAATAAGGATCTATAGAAGGTCTTTATACAAAGATCGACAACGTTGTTCTTATATCTTTCTCCACCTCCACTGCCATTATAACGTGGACCTCACTATAGGATCGATATTGATAAGCTAGGGACACAGAAGACAATAATTAGCAATATCAATTCGAAAATAGCATAGAAATTGGATTGTGAACATTTTGATAGGAACGACAGAAAACATTATCATTATACTGTCAATCAGCATCTTTCCAAACTTCAGACTGTCAACATATCAAATAAATAACAGGATACTGTTATTTGATATGTTATTTGGTTATTTGTTTTATATAAATCATGTATGAATGTATATTTCATTTATGGCTTCAAATTCAACTGATGCTAACAGTTTAAAGTAAGTATAATGATGGTTGAATGATTTCGACCTTATTACTTATAAATAATGTTTTAATGATGGTTGAATGATGGAGCTCACTTGAAGAAATCCAGACGTCCTCTCTCGTAGCTGATGTTGACAACATTGGTCACTCCTCCATTTTGAATGAGTCCTTGGAAGATGATAATTAGACTGCAGGCCATCATGACCAGCAATTGGGCCACATCCGCCATTATTGCCGTTCTTAGACCACCCTGCAAAAAATTCCATCTATTTCAGCACAAAAGTTTGCTATATTTCATGAGTAAAATATGAGTAGACACGAGTTTACTATTTATAAAAAATGAGATCAATGAGTGGAAATATAGATATTTTATTTATATATCATAAATAATAATTTATTTGGCAGTAAACATATTACTGAATTTTCATTTGATTTCATGAGCTATAACACTACCAGCTAAATTAACAAATTAATCTAGATGGTGGTGGCTATAATCGATAAAAAGTTGTGTAACTGTAGAATATCAATAAAAGATGATCAAATTTGAAATTGGAATTAACTATTGGAAAAATCATTACAAGTCTCAAATCGCCCAAAGGTCCATACACTCATCTCTCATTGTCTTTTTTCTTTAGGGCTACGGTACTTTTAATATAAATAAAAATATAAATATATCAGTACCCTTTTAAATTATTTTGTCACAACGTATACATGTTTCGGACATTAATTTCATCTGTAATGTCATTAATTAATTGAACATTATCATGGCATTAAACATTGTTAATTCAACAATGGTGTTAAACATTATCATGACATTGATTTAACATTAAACATGTTAAATTATTTTTTGTCAAAACATGTTTCAGACATTAATTCCATTTCTTAATTTTAAAATGGCATTATGTTCGAAAAATGCTGTGACAAAATAATTTAAAAGGGTACTGAGATTTATATTTTTATTTATACTCATCTCTCATTATCATCAGTTTCAGTTTTATGCCTAAAGCTCATGTGGGCATCATGAAAAACGTATATTCAGGAATTCTATGAGTATTTTTCCGAACCTATCAATTTTATTCAAGGAAAAATAACACAGTAAGAAGCACAGTAGTATTACTGCTATTGCAATAAGATTGATACAAATAAAATATTCGAATGGTTATTATGTTCACAAAAATATCGATCAGATATCGGAGTTTATATCACCAAGTATCATTATCAATATACAATATTGATGATTTAAAATTACCTAACCCTCAAGTTCCTTTGTCTTTCTATACAGAGTTTCTGTATAACAATTATAAGCTCCATATAATTAGAAAAGGAATTATAAGTATGAAGTTACAGAGCGTTATACAATTATCTGCATAAAAACCCGATAGCTCCTGTATAACTGTCTTTTTTCTTCAGGGCTACTCTTAAATATAAATACAAATTGGAAATCCAAGTACCCTTCTTCTATTTATTTTCCACTCACTTGATAATGACATTATACAGCCGGATCATGTCGTGATTGAACAATAATTTTAAAAGTCCACTTAAATTTATATTTTTTATTTTTTATATATCTTGTATAATATAACTAGCTGATCTGAAAATATAACGAAGCTGTGGTCTGATAATGGAACGTTCCTAGCCAAATGAGGAGATAATCAGCTTTATCAGCTTTCTTCAAATATATCATACCAAAATAGTGTAATTTATTAATATTCCATTACCGTACTAGGCCTAATAGTGTTGCCATTCGAATCAATTATACTTAATTAATTGTTTTGCTCTATTCTGTTATCACTACAATAGTGATGTGAAAAAAGGTCAAATTTACAATCTATCATTAATTAATTGTATTATTATGAGTGTTGATAATTTATTCTTCTTCAAATTAATATTGTTTACTATCAAATTAATTAATTTTGCTATATTGTTACATGATATAAGATAATAATGTACTTCATTATGATAAGAATTATCACATTTGATGATGAGGTGATGTGTGACGCATGACTACGATCGAATTATCTCTAAGAAAAAACTCTTTCTTGTTATTCATTCATAAATAATTTCTATCTATCTCTCATTAGAAAATTGTGACTTCCAATCAATCTTACTCAGTTCCATATACATCATTCTTCCCAATTTTTTAGCCAAAAAACTCTGATGATTTTTATATGCTTATCAGACGTATTGTAGCCTATTTCATTTCATTACATTCTGCATGAATCGATAATAGTTGCCCTTATCAATTAAATTACCATGCGAAAATATCTCATATTATTATCTCTCTTTTGTTACAAAAAACTGATACTTTCTTAGTGTAGCTGTTATGTAACACTGTTTCTTCAGCTTATCATTAGAGAAATAGGTGTTTTCTCTAACATTTCTATCTGGTATTCCACTTTTCAATCGTAATCATTCAGCTCTATATTGAAGCATCATTCAAGTATTATACTATTCTATATATACTGTAGAATAGTATATGTATTAGCCTACATATACTAATTAGGAACATTAGTGGACAGTGGAAACTTTTAATAGTAGGCTAATGGATAGTACTGAATGGTATGGTAGCTGGTGAATATAATAAATTGATAAAATGGAAATGTAAAAACATGAAAGTTATTTGAATATCTTATCAAAAGACCCCTACCCTCAAGAAGACGAAAGACTCCTTGGAAAATTGAACATCTTGGGAGGAAGCAGAATATAAAAATTTTCCCAATTCGATTGAATTAATTATAAGATTCATAGATTTTTTCAAATATTCAAAGCATTGAAAATCTAGAAAATGTTTGAAAAATTACATTTTCATATAGGATCTCTATCAATATTGAAGATACTTATAAATTTTGATTGATATGAATAGAAAAATAAGAGCCTCATTATCTTCAAGTGAACAATGTAGGTATTTTTGATTGAGAGAGGAATGTATTTTTGGGTCAGCTGCTCTCCTCTCCAACAGTAGGCTACTCACAAGTACTTATAACAAGTAGTGTGCTAATTCTGTTGATATTCTGTAAGATTTTCTAGTCGATTTTCAATTGTGATTTGATGAAGTTCTTGGTTAAAGTAGGAGGAGATTTCAGGAGATATTGAAGCCTTCATTCAACAGAGATCAAGCATTCTTGCCATAACGTACAACTTGTGTGTAAATTTTGTTATGATAAAAATCTGATTAGATTATTGCGAATTTTCAAGACGATTCTCAATAATTTTGTGTTGATGAAGTAGGGGGGAAACTCCAGAAGAAATTGGAACCTTCATTAAACTGAGGTTTTACATTTATGTCATGACTCCTATATCAAGAGTAATAGCACACTGGGGTGTATAGGCTACTTCAAACAAGATGCCAGAGTCCGAAAAAGCTTGGAAATGCTTGAATAATAATACTGCACTTTGAGTTGTTTTAGCCTATCTTGGAATTTATTCTTCATTCTTTTGTTATTATTGACAACTAGCAGGTAACCCGTGCACCGCAAGGGTCTATTTTGAAACTTTACAAACTAAAAACTTGACGTAATAAAATATTAGAAAATTGAAAATAGGCCTTTAACCATCCTCAGTTAATAAAGAATCTTTATGCGAAATTAAAGTCAATCAGTCCAGTAGTTTATACGTGATGATGCGTCAACCATAATCTCCCTATCCCGTACGTGTATAAGCCAGTTTTTTACATTATTATAGTAGGGTGTATAGTAATTGATTATAATAGATGATGGATGATTTATCGGTATCTTTGAATTAGAATAACTTTTGAACGGTTTTAAACATCATGTATTATCATTTTTTTGGGAATTGACCATATAGGCTATTTCGGATTACTCTATCAAATTAATAGGACTATATTCTAGGATCTAGATTCCTATAGTGAGGTCCACGTTGTAATGGCAGTGTTTGATTAGCAATGGTATTGCTATCCTTGTCTATCATTCAACAAAGCGGATAACGCTATCTCTTTCTCGCTTTGCTCTGTTGCGAGATCGTCTTTAACAATGTAGAATCATAATTGATTAAATATTTCATCTTCATTATGAAAATTCATTATGAAATCATTGAAAAATATAATTTATTGATTAATAAAATATAATTGATTATTTTGAACGAGAATGAACCGTTAATATTACATCAAAAACCTGTATCAGCTACCGTCTATAGAAGGCATTGACAAGACAGAGGATCGGCATCGGCAACGTTTTACTCCTATCTTTCTCCACTGCCATTATAACTTGGACCTCATTATAGATATTTTCTATAGTGAAGTCCACGTTATAATAACAGTGGATAAAGATAGGAAAACAGCATTGCCGTTTGCGTGCCTTGATTAATTACATTTCTACATTAAAAACGGACTTGGCAACGTTGCAGAACTGGAAAAGGATAGTGCTATCTGTTTTGTCGAATGATGGACAAGGATAGCAACACCAATGTTGATCAAATACTGCCATTATAACGTGGACCTCACTATAGTTGGTTCCACTCCTAGTTTTTGTTATTAGACAATTAGACTTCTATAGTTTTTGTAATTATTTTAGGTATGATATTCGCAGAACTTATGGTACCTGTGAACCCATCTCATTTTTACTTACCATGACGGTGAAAAAAATGGCGATCGCTATTATGCTACAGATGGAAGCCCAGTAGGGAAGTCCAATGACTGTTTTGAGGGCGACGCATGGAGTGAACACAGTCACACCGAGATTCAGCAGACTTCGCATCACATAAGTCCCCGAAGCTAGGCACCGGACCAGGCGGGATTTGAACCTCAGGTCTAAATACTGAAAAAAATTACCAATGTGATAAGATCGTTTTCTATAAAGTGTGCAGTATTTAGCTCAAAAATTTCTAGTTTCATTCAAAATTTACACTTTTGAATAATTATTAAGTTACACTGTTCTAGATTTTTTGATTTTAGACTCTAATAGTATCTATTTGATTCAAAATTATCTTGAATGAAAAAAGACTAAGAAATTGTCAAAAAACCACTGATTTATTGATAATTAGAAAGACCGGTTTCGGTTATTCATTGTCAATCTCTGATAAACTCAGAGATTGACAGCAATGGTGTAATAACCGAAACCGGTCTTTCTAAGTATCAATAAACCTGTGGTTTTTTGACAATTTCTTAGTGTTTTTCATTCCATATGAATAATTATCACAATATCAACTTCTCAACTACACAAAAAGTAAATTAACAATCATTATAAGGGGTATTGGTATATTGGATTGAAACAATGATATTATAAGTATCACTAATTAGTGATGTTAAGTTTGCCTCTTTAAGTGAGTCTTTTAATTATAAAGATGAGGAGTTTATCAGAGATTGACAATGGTGTAATAACCGAAACCGGTCTTTCTAATTATAAATAATCAGTGGTTTTTGACAATTCCTTAGTCTTTTTTCATTCAATATGAATAATTACCACAATATCAACTTCTCAACTACACAAAAAGCAAAATTATCTTGTTTATCTGAGTATTGAAAAGCGTAAATTGTATTTTAAAAGTGAAAGTGACATGACCAACATTTTGATTTGGACAGTATAGTATACATTGGAAATGGGGCAGTTTTGGGCATGAGGCTGTTGTGACTTTCCTCATGTTAAGTATTTGTACACAATGTGATAAATAAATAAAGATGAGCAATGCATGGATATAAACAGTATGATAGTTATGAAGGTGGGTGAGTAAGATTCAACAAATTAAAATATCGAATTTGAACCAATTAATTAATCATGATGGTAAAGCCTATTATTAGAAGCTATGGGCTAGTGAAGACCCTGATGATATTTCAATTGAGTGATCAGCAATTAACTAATTCTTACTTTCCTTGCCCTATTACCATAGGTAAGGAAAGTATTGCTTTCCGAAAAAAATTAAGGTACCCCAATTTCCAAATTTCTATACGTTTCAAGGTCCCCTGAGTCTAAAAACGTGGTTTGTGTGTGTGTGTGTGTGTGTGTGTGTGTGTGTGTGTGTGTGTGTGTGTGTGTGTGTGTATGAGTGTATGTGCGTCTGTGTACACGATATGTCATCTCTCAATTAATGGAATGACTTGAAATTTGGAACTTAAGGTCCTTACACTATGAGGATCTATGAGTGTGTGTGTGGGTGTGTGTGTGTGTGTGTGTGTGTGTGTATGTGTGTGTGTGTGTGTGTGTGTGTGTATGTGCGTCTGTGTACACGATATGTCATCTCTCAATTAATGGAATGACTTGAAATTTGGAACTTAAGGTCCTTACACTATGAGGATCCGACACGAACAATTTCGATCAAATGCAATTCAAGATGTTGTCAGAATGAAAATGTTGTCAAGAACAGGGCTTTTCGCGATTATCTCGAAAACGGCTCCAATGATTTTGATCAATTTCATACCTAAAATAGTCATTGATAAGCTTCATCAACTGCCTCAAGTCTCATATCTGTAAAAATTTCATGAGCTTTGCCTCATCTATGCAAAGTTTGATTTTAGATTTCTAATTATCAGGCTTCAGATACAATTCAAACAAAAAAATTCAAATGAAAACGATTGAGCATGAAAATCTCTACAATTCTGTAACATTTTTACCTAAAATTGAAAATAAGCTTGAAATTCGAGAAAATGTGATTATATTTAATTGCAAACTGTTGGCAACTGTTTATTCTATTAGATCATTCACTATGAAGAGATAGCAGACCTCGTGTGTCTCCAGCGTTATAATAATAATTATCAAATTTTCCTGTCACCAGGTGGCTTGAATCTTTGAATAGTAGACTTGAGATGCGCAGGAACACTAGCGTCAGGTGATCAATTTTCATAACGGCAAGGAAAGTTGTGTGAGTGCGCCACACCAGATTTTATTTGTAATGTTATAAAGTGAAATTATAAGACATTTGTCTATCTACTGCAATTAATTGTAATTATTGAGAGAAATGAAAAAGTGGATCCATCATGAATGAGTCCCTCATCACTAGTGTAATAATATGTGTGTTCTCTATTTAGGTACGGTTTGGTGATAATTCATTTTTTGTTTATTTTTTCAAGGAACGCAGACTGTTTTGAGTTCAAACTCCAAGTATAAAAGACAAACAATTCCGCCTTTTGGTTTACCGTTTGCCTAATGCACCCTCAGACTGATTGCAGTCATTCCCCTAGTGAATAGAATGCACATGAACAATAGAAGGTGAATATTTTTCGTCACATTTGATCACTAAGAACAATGATCAATGAATATTCAACTGCACTGTCAATGTACGAAATCCAGAGACTATCAATTTGATGCTGTGTATGGCTACAAACTGCTCTCCAAATTCATATCAAGTTCTTTTACATGAAGTTGATTTCACCAACTGTCGAAATCTATACTTATAAAATTCTTATCTGACTCACTCACTGATCACGATTCCTGAAAGACTACTGGATGGATTGCAACAAAACTCAGAATATAGCTACTTTATAGGTCCTAGGTGCTCACTAAGAAATCTTTCGGCGATATTTTAACTTCAAGGGTAGTTTTTGAAGGGTTAAAGTTCGTCTTTTAGCATGTATATATTCATCTTCTTCCAATCTCTTGCAATGTCTATACCGAAAAACGGGGTGAATAGGGACAAAAACTGGGAAAATTGAAAATTCTTTAATAGCTTATTCCTTAATAAATGTTTATAGCTCTACCCAATTTATTCTGATAGGGGGGATTTTTTTATGTACACATTAATATAAAAATCATCTATTCAACTTGATTTCTATGCTGTCGGCAGCTGTGCTTCTTGTTGCTTCTTTGAACAGATAGAAACGTAACCTGAAAAGTTTTGTCTGGACATTTGTTAATAGAACTATAATCTAGAGAGAGTACCTTTCCGAAACAGTTGTCAACTAAATTTATTAACAGCCTAATTTTGTCAGGATGGCAGTAAGTTGAGGAAGGTTTTTAAACAAGATATGAGTTCTGTCCTTTATTAGGTGAGTATCAAGTTGAAGGACTTATTAATACATTTATCGAGAAATATTGATTGGCCACTGCTGCTTCAATCAGAGCTATATCCGGGTGTACAGATAATTTATTTAATCTTAATATTTCATAAAACAAAATTTTATGACGGGAGTTGCTTCTAACAATCAAAAATTAAAATAAAGATTTTGATTAAATTTGGATCATAAAAATGATCTAGCAATTAGTATTCTCTCAAGAATAATCTAGCTTTCAATTCCCGTAGCAAAGCTCGGGTGCCCTGCTACTGTGTTATAAATAACATCGATCCTTCACTTGAATCAAACATAACATCTTTAAGTTAATAATTAAGATGAAAATAAAAATTGTTTGTAAATTTAGTGTGAATTGTTTATTAAAATAAATGAAGTTTATCTTCATGTCTACCATTAAACAGACACTAACAGTCTGGAGTGGATACTACTGGCTCCATGATCTTTCTGTTGTGTTCTCTGCATAGAATAGGAATTCAAATTTTTCTATAGTTAAATAACAGTGCAGTAAAGTAACAGTATTTCGTACTTTTTTCCGTTATCAGTTAATAATTTAGATCAAAATAAAAACTGTTTGTAAATTTAGTGTAAATTGTTTATTAAAATAAATGAAGTTTATCTTCATGTCTACCATTAAACAGACAGTTTGGAGTGGATATTACTGGCTTTCTGCTGTGTTCTCTGCATAGAATAGAAATTCAAATTTTCTATAGTTAAGTAACAGTATTTCGTATTTTTTCCGTTAGCTCTACTCTTGTGAATAATTTAAAAAAATAAAAATCCAAGTACCCTTTTAAAAATTGTCTTTTTTAATTATTAACAGTATTTACTATGGTACTGTCAGCATGGATATTATATATAAACAATGCTGAACGTTTATAGTGAATTTCATTCTGTAGGCAGAATTTGCCTAGCTTCCGTATTAGATTTCAAATTGGATGACAGAGATGGAAGAGAGGGAATTTTTGGAGGAAGACAGAGATGGTGAAGAGGGAGATTTTGAGAAAGACAGATAATAGTGGAGAGGGAAATTTTGAGGACAGTGATGAAGAAAGGGGGAAATTTTGGGGGAAGACAGAGATGGGAAGAGGGAAATTTTATAGAAAGACAGTGATGAAGAAAGGGGGGAATTTTGGAAGAAGACAGTGATGGGGAAGAGGGAAATTTTGGAGTAAGACAGAGATGGGGAAGGAAGAAATTCTGGAGGAAGACAGAGATGGTGAAAAGGGAAATTTTGAGAAAGACAGATATAGTGGAGAGGGAAATTTTATAGAAAGACAGTGATGAAGAAAGGGTGAAATTTTGGAGGAAGACAGATATAGTGGAGAGGGAAATTTTATAGAAAGACAGTGATGAAGAAAGGGGGAAGTTTTAGAGGAAGACAGAGATGGGGAAGAGGGAAATTTTGAGAAAGACAGTGATGAAGAAAGGGTGAAATTTTGGAGGAAGACAGATATAGTGGAGAGGGAAATTTTGAGGACAGTGATGAAGAAAGGGGGAAATTTTGGGGAAAGACAGAGATGGGAAGAGGGAAATTTTGAGAAAGACATTGATGAAGAAAGGGGGAAATTTTGGAGGAAGACAGAGATGGTGAAGAGGGAGATTTTGAGAAAGATAGATATAGTGAGGAGGGAGATTTTGAGAAAGACAGAGATGAAGAAAGGGGGGAATTTTGGAAGAAGACAGAGATGGGGAAGAGGGAATTAAGAGAAAGACAGTGATGAAGAAAGGGAAATTTAGAGGGAAAACAGAGATGGAGAAGAGGGAAATTTTGAGAAAGACAGAGATGAAGAAAGGGGGAAGTTTTGGAGTAAGACACATATAGTGAAGAGAAAAATTAGACAGTGATGATGAAAGTGGGGAAGAAAGAGATGGAGAAACGGAATATTATAAGACTACTACTACTTGTCATCTGTCTTGTTATTTGATACACACATTGTAATTAGGCGCAAATGAGGAAGTGTATACGTCAATGCTAAGTGGAAGGAAGCTACATTTCATCTATTTATGGTGAGATTCACTTAAAACTGTCAGCATTGGTTAAATGGGAGCCATTGTTGCTATTTGAAGAAAAATGCTGACAGTTCAAATTAGATCTAACTTGCGTCATGTGTTGTTTTGGCATTTCATTCAAGATGAAAAATTTTATGGTATGGTTTCAAAAGAGTACCTAAGCGAAATCGCTTATTAACTGTACATCCGGATGAGATAATCTATATAAAATGAAAATCGAGCCTCAAATTTTGACATTCAATAACTTTTTTATGTGTGCACCGAATTTGATGATTTTTTTTAGTTTTGTTCTTTATGTTCAGGACCAGGTTTATGGCCTATCAAATTCAGAATCCGAAATCAGGACTCTTTCCTAAGGTCCTTCAATGTTTGCATGTAGCTGGCCACACACAGAAATAAAAATCAGCTGTTTTAATCATTGCGTCATCCAACAGCCGTCGGTAGATCTGTTTTTAATTTTTTTTCTACTGATTCACAAAATTTCAATTCTTAATAATGCTGCGGTTCGAACGACGTCCAAACTTGGGTCGTAGAACTCGAAATGCTGTAAATTTATAATAATATTATAATCGTATTATTATTATTATCTTTCATATATATAAATAGATATATTATACGTATTATTATTTTATTTTAGGCTACTTCTTGTACTGTTACTCATTCCCCACACACAGATCCGTCTATGTGGGGGAAATATTCACAAATCTGTTTTTAGATATGTTGTCTATGTATCTTGTGCTTTGTATTGTGAATTGAAATTGAATTGAATAAATATATTTAATTTATAATTTTTGTTTTGATTGTAAGCTTTGTTTTATTTTTATTTCTATGAATTTCTTGAATAATTTATTGTAAATTGTATCGATGGCAAATAAAAAGAATTGAATTGAAAATTGAAAAATATGGAGATTGCCTTTTCACACCGTTCGACGCCATGCCCGATTCAGTGTGTGTGAGTTCTTCCATTCAAACCAATAAGCAAGAAGCACCTGGATTTGCATCCAGCTAAAGTTTGTCATGAGATTAATTAACTATTTGGCGGTACGAAGTTCGCCCGGCCAGCTTGTTGAGACTAAATTTCTATCTCAAATCTGGTCATACATCTTGAAATCAATTACAAATCCGTCAAGAATAGTTAGCCAAGAAATCGTAAAATCATGTTAGAATAAGTAGGCCAATTGTCGTACACCTATGTAAGATGAGTTGCCTACCCAATATTATTAGTCCTGAAACCGCCTAATGATACTGTATCTTGGTATTACCATGGAGAAACGATAGCATAAGTAGATATCCCATGGTATAGGGCGTTTATGTCGCAACTTTTACTGTTATCTCAAGCCGATAGTCCACGTAGTTCTTTCCCATGAAGCTGTGTGACACTGGTATTCTCTCAAATTGTGCCGTTCATACACTCTCACCCCAACAAAACAGTAAAATTTACAATAATCGACAGTAATCGGCTTGAGATAACAGTAAGTTGCGACATAAATTCCCTATACCATGGGATATCTACTTACGCTAATGTTTCTCTATGGTATTACATACTCTCTGTACACAGAACGGGCCCTAGAAAGAAGTATTACAACTTCAAACTTTTGAACTGAACACCAACCTTCAAATTGCGATTTCCGTTATTTTATCTATCTTACTATGTTAAGAGAGATTAAGAGAGATGATTATGTTAAGAGAGTTTATCTCTCTTATTATGTTAAGATTAAGATCATGACATGTATCAACTGGTTATCATTCCTTACGAACCAAAGTAATTTTTCCTTGTATGAATAATAACTGAGTAATCACCAATCACTATCGTGAGGTCCACGTTATAATGGCAGTGTTTGTTTAGCAATTGTATTGCTATCTTTGTCTATCATTCAACAAAGCAGATAGCGGTACCTCTTTCTCGCTTTGCTCTGTTGCCAGTACGTTTTTTAACAATGTAGAAATATAGTTAACTATAGTAGTTCTGTGAACAGTAGACCACGCGCTCAGTAAGTTACATTGACCTGTTGTTATGTTTTCTCAAAAATAAAAAAAAACATTTATCGATTTAAAATGTCTAGAAAAAATCATAATTAATGAACATAGAGCTTTCTGTCCTATCGTACAGTGACGTGTCGTCCCGGAATGTGAGTGTGAGCGCTGTTTTCAGGTCTGGCTGCAACTGTCTACAAGGTTGATGGAAAGATACATTTCCAAGATGTTCGATGTTTTTGAACGGGTAGTATTATAGTCAATTGTCTACTAACGTTGATGGAAAGATACATTTTCAAGATGTTCGATGTTTTTGAACGGGTAGTATTATATACACTAGACAGCTGATTTATGATGAATCATTTCCAGTCTGATTTTCACGGTAATATTGGCGTTCAAAGGAGACTCCTTTTCCTTTTGTATTATCTTTAAAATGCAAAATTCCAAAAAACCGTATTTATACGTCGACGAGGAATTCAAAAAGGAACATACCTGACAAATTTCATCAAAATCTATTGCTGTGTTTTGCTGTAAATGCGGAACATAAAAATATAAATATAAACATAAAGAGAAATGCAAAACCGTCGACTTGAATCTTAGACCTCACTTCGCTCGGTCAGTTAACAAAATATTCATCTTGATTATGAAAATTTATCATGAAATCATTGAAAAATATAATTTATTGCTCGATAGAATATAATTGATTATTTTGAACGAGAATGAACAGTTAATATTACGTTAATAAACCCATATCAGCTACCGTCTATAGTAGGCATTGACAAGACAGAGGATCGGCAACGTTGCTGTCCTAACTTTCTTCACTGCCATTATAACGTGGACCTCACTATAGTATAACCATAGAGAAACAATAGCATAAGTAGATATCCCATGGTATAGGGCGTTTATGTCGCAACTTTTACTGTTATCTCAAGCTGATAGTCCACGTGGTTCTTTTTTATGAAGCTTATTGATATTGGTAGTCTCTCATATTGTGCCGTTCATACACTCTTACCCGGTCAAAACAGTAGAAATCGACAGTAATCTGCTTGAGATAACAGTAAAAGTTGCGACATAAACGCCCTGTACCATGGTATATCTACTTACGCTATTGTTTCTCTATAGTATAACTTCTATCTCACTTGAGTCCTTAAACACCATATTAGCACTTACCGAGGCACCGGTGTGTGAGACCAGAGGAAAAATTATTTTTTCTATAGTGGCAAAATTGTGAATCAGAAATTGCTGCCCGCTCTAATACCTTCTCCCCCACTATTCCTCAACATTCTTCAACAATGCTCGTCAGTCCCCAACTCACGGTTATCAAGTAAACATCAATCTATTGAAAACGTACCGGTCTCAGCTACCGGATCTTTCGGATAACGTACATTTTTACCGGTCTAGAATACCGGATGTTTTGACTAACAGATATCTTGAGCGTTCAATTTTTTCTAATGTTTTTCTCTTCATTATTTCGGTATTTGATTGACATGTTTTATTTGGAAAACTGATTCTTGTAATTTAGAAAACGTTGGTTTAGGAAAATGATGACAATGGATGAGTTATCAACCATACAAGCCCCAGCCTTTGGAACTTGTATCAATAGCATGCTTCACAATGAAGTGTCACAAAATAAACATCCATTTGACGAAATAGATGACTCCGACCACTATAGTTATTTATGAACTTTTCTTGCTAATAAAATAACTGGAGGCTGAAAACGTTTGCTCAAACAAGTTTCTTGGTAACAATGAAAAACATTATTATTTTCGAAGATTACCTTTCAGTTTTGCTATAAGTCTATATTGATAAAATATTTCTCCATTATTATTGGTCTGAGTAGTAACTGATAGTATATCTTACACGGATTTTGTATTGTGTGTGTTCTTACATCCAACATAATACATTTATCACATATCAATGTTTCCAAACTTTTTCTATTCTTCCATCACTTAATTTGCAACTAAAATCTATATTATACTTTACTATAATTGAAATTTACCAATGAAAAATATTTAAATTCATATTTAGTAGAAAATATATCAAACATATCACTTTAAGCAAGACCCGGTCTGTGAGACCGGATGTTTCGGTTTAGGTCAGTTCTGACCATGTTTCGGTTAAAGTGTTAATTCAAATGAAATTCAATAAAACCGCTAATGGTTTGAACTCAGAATGCGACATATAATCGTAGTTTAACGAGCGAAAGTAGTTGAGAAAGATAGTAGCAATACGAGTGCAAAAGTAGTACTTGGATGATTCATAAGACCCTTAGAAGCCTCATGTATAAAAACTGAACAAAGAAGAATCGAATCTTGAATAATATTTTAAATCTTACCTGATAAACAGAAGTAATCCTAAACTATAGTAAACAGGTACGAATACGAAGCAGACGATGGGAAAGGCAATTGACATTCCATATAAAGTCTCCCACATTCCGCTGCCTCTATAGAACAGCTCTGATGGATATCCTGAAACAAAAATCAATATTCAGTGCTGTTTTAGTAGCTATACACCGTACCGGTACCTCTTGAGACAAAGAAAAAATTGTAATTAAATTTGTATAAAATTAAATTTCTACAGAAGCCAGTTTGTTGGCAAAGTAATACAGTTTTTCACAGCAAACGCAGACAAACTTTTGAAGAAATCGCAAGCTTCATAGGCTGAAAAATTTCAAACACCAATCACAAACACCTGTGCAACTTACTCTTTATCAATAACTATTTTTGCAAGTCGGTATGGTCTTAGATTTGTTGAAAAGCGTAGACTTAAGCTGCGTTTACACCAAAGTTATTAACAAAATGTTAATATCTTAATCCTATAGATTCTTTTAGATTGAGCATAACTTATCATACACATGATAAACATATGTGTTGTCAGGTTCCGTTGAATCTAATAGAGTCTATAAGGATTAAGTTATTAACATTTTGTTAATAACGTTGGTGCAAATGCAGCTTTACAAGCTGCGCAACACTCAAACAAAATGCGAGAAATACGCACTATGATCGCAGGTCGCGCAGGTTCGCGCTCTGATCTCGATCACTGTACTTGGCGAATCCGTGTTTGAGAAACGCACGTTTGTCGCGCGTAAGTTTGTAGCAGCTAAATAGTGTTCCTCATAGACTCCACTTCCTTATAGACTCTAAGATTAGTAGAAAAACTAAACTAAAAATAAAAACCTGGACAAACAGTAACTTTTTCTTCCATATCGACATATGAATCTCCATATTTCTGCTCAACCTACTGTTTGAAGGCCAATTCTTTTAGATGCATTTGTTGAAAGTGGACTCGTTTACAATTTTTGCACATCTTTTTCTCTCTTTTTCCTACTTTCTTCTCCAATACTTCCCTTTTTTTCTCCTTTTCACCCTTCATTCCTTCATTCCTTCATTAAAACTTTTACAATATTTCCATTAATAAATAAATCCTTAGTTTAAATAACGAAATTAACGTTTGGTAGAGAGTTAGTGGGGAGGATATTTTTAATATTCTTCCCAAAGAATGGACATTGATATGTCCAAAGCTCCGCCAATTTATGTAGATGCATAACAATATGATTATTATCTATAGTTATTATATAACAAATTGCTTTTTCATATAATATACAGTTCAATAGTTATTTTCTTAGTCTATATTATGTAAATTCATCTATAACTATGCTGTATTGGAAGCTATTGTATATACAAGTGTATAAGCCAGTATATATTGTAATCTACATAAATAAAGTACTCAATCAATCAATCAATCAATTCCTTACTTTTATACCCTCTACCTGCCTATTACATGGGAAACCATAGTTGGCTAGGTATTTTCCTCCTTTCTTTCTTTTCAGCACTCCCCACCATGAAGCCTGTTTTTGTATTTATTAAAAAATTATTTTTGATTGTGATTTTCGGTATTTTGATTTCTTTCATGTATATTGTCTTGATTTGAATAAAGTTATTGTTGATTGATTGTTCACACAAATTCATGGATTTTTCCTTGCTCCCGAATAGCTTTGATTACCTTTTTTGGGACTTGATTTAAAGAGTTTTCTCAGGCTCGGAACCTCTTCTGAATACCCCCAGGAATTTCTAGTTTTACAAAAACAGCATTTTGAATATAACACAGTTACTGTATTATCTGGTGAACATAAAATGAATCTTTCCAACCTTATTCAACGCTCAATGAGGGCAAATTGATATCTGAATTTTAAGGTATGAAACTTATTCAAAATCGTTAATAATTTCGAATTATTCAATTCCTTATTCGCACAAATATCAATTTTCAACCCACGAGCCAGGAGCTATCAAATTATCACATCAATTTCTTCATTTTTAGAAGCGTATACAGATTATTCGACTGAGATACACATTCGACACAGACTTTTTTCATCAAACAGTAACAGATTCAGTTGGATGATGTGGACCGCAAGTTTTTTCTCCATTTAGCTCACGTATTGTATAATCTGAATATGGTACATCCAAGCATTGAAAACTCTTCTATTAGAGATCATAACCCAGCAATTGCTGTCACCTATAGGCAGAGTTTAGTATAATATATACATTACAAGTTCTCGACCAATCATGAGATTAAGATACATTACAAACTGGTTATCAATCAGGGGAGAGAGAGAGAGAAAGAGAGTGAGTAGGCGGAGTTTAAGATATGACTCCCAAGATGTGCTGCTGTCCACTGGCATAATTACGAATTAGAAAACAAGCAGTCGCCCAATCAGGAGAGAGTCGAGTGTGAATTAGTTATTCAACCAGTGCTGTCTCCTATTGGCCAAACTTGAAGTTGAGTATTTTTACAGTGACCAATCAGGAGAGAGTTTAGTGTAGTAGAGTAATCAGTGGTGATAAAATGAGTATTGCTTTTTATTGGCCACTCGCCTTGATAGAATAATGTATTATTGCTAGTTTTTTATCTTTTTCGATTGGTATTCAAGTTTGAGTAATATTTTTTATTTATAAATTTTGATTAAATTCTGTAATTGAAAATATGCTCAACTAGACTAAACAGAGAGAATTTCAAACACTTTAGAAGGAAATATTCGAAGGTTAATAAATGGATCATTAGTTAGAAAATCAAGTGAAGGTTGATCAATATTCATCTATTCTCCTTCCAGCTATTCTCTCTCTCTCTCTCTCTCTCTCTCTCTCTCTCTCTCTCTGTTGTCAATATTAATATTTGTAATTAAAGAAAAATTGAAAATCAATTTCACTTATCATCAGATAACTTTCAAAATACGATGAGCATGCTTGATCAATTTATCATTCAACTTGCTATGATATCAACTACTCTCTTAATAGAAAATTGAATGACACTTACTTGACTAGTCATGTAACTTAATAATTATCTTGATTGGTAGAATACAACGATATGCAGTACAAAAACTTGATTTATAGCTTTAGAGAATAATTTGAAACAATGTATTGTCGAGTGAACAGACAGAGGTATGATTCATCGTGATTTCTATAGTAATAGAAAATTACATTATTTAAGTGAAGAGTTTCTAACTTACAGTGAATTATCGGCGGGAACCACGAGCAGTCAGGAGATAAGGCCAGATTATATTCATCATTATTATTAGAATTAAATAATACACGGTATCTATTCTCTGTATATTCGCACGGTACCTATTATGTGTAGCTAGCGTATAATTTACTCGTCCGATCTTCGAAGCTTTTTAGAGATTCACATTTAAGCTATATGGCAATTCTTATTCTATTGGTGGTAGTGCCTGGAATAAGGTGAATGGAATATTTTTCCTCATATCACTCAATAAAGTGAGTAGACTGTCTTCTAATATTTGCAGAATTCTGTAAGTGTAAAAAGTGAAAGTGTGAGTGTTAGTTAATTGATTGTAATGAAACAGGCAATCAATTACAAAATTGTAATAAACAATAGTTATCATGTAGGCCCAAGTCCGATATTTGTAATGTTTTCATGTACAATAGATTTCTTCAATGGAAGAAGAACCACTCTGTTGGATTTAACCAAGCATAGTATATAGCTATCTACCATATACTAAATTAGTATATATAAATAAATTTGAAGTTGCATTTGTTCAAATGCTGATTAATGAATAATTATTATTAAAAAAAAATCCCAATTAAATGCTGTAAATCACCCCGAAGACTTCTGCTACTGCAAATATTGACAACAGGGTAAACAGCTAGATGGAAATTCGATGAGTGCTACAATACAAAAATTATTTGTCAGCCCGGGAATCGAACCCAGTACCTCCTAATTGCCGGTTAGGATAAGGATAAGGGAAACCATTTCTGACCAGCAATTAGGAGGTACTGAGATCGATTCCCGGGCTGACAAATAATTTTTGTATAGTAGCGCTCATCGAATTTCCATCTAACTGTTTACCCTGTTGTCAATATTTGCAGTAGCACAGGTCTTCGGAGTGATTGACAGCATTTAATTGGGATTCTCGTTTATGATAATTATAGTATATAATCTATATATTTACCGACTGTATACTATTCTTGGGATTAAACTATTTGCATTCGGACTGATGTATAAATTATCATTGGAACCGTTTTGGGCGTTAGCCTGTGTACTTAGTGGTAATTTTCTGGTTGTGTGATTCTAATGATTGAATAGATTAATGGAATAAATAAATAATGGATCAAGGATCACACTGCTTCCATTGAGCAGTAAGTAAAGAAATACTATTTTCTTTATTACCTCTGTCATCTCTGATTGAAGGCTGCTGATGACGAATTCATCAACAAACTCATAAAAAGTTTATTATTTCGGTGATCATATGTGTAAATCATACCAGATTTCGTAAATCACGAAGAATTTGCACAACTTTTGCAAGAGCAGTGGCGTGACTAGAGACGTGTAAAAGTACAACCGAGACAATGGAAAAAGTAATGTTGGATTGATTAAATAGTAGATCTTTCATAGTGATATATATGTTTGAGGAAGTAAGTTACGGGAGTGTCATAATAAAATTGGCCAACAATTGTTTTGTACATCATGTCACAAGAATGAATTATAATAATCATTGTTGTCTCAGTGTTATTTACATTCACCTGTCACACAGAAAGAATAGTCTAGGAAAGTTATTGTACAAAGAAGAATGTGTTTCGTCTCGGAAATCGTTTTACGTCTCAAGAGCTGAGAACGGTGTGCTATGTTTTATGAAAAAATAAATTGAAGATGCTGAAGAACTAAACAAATTTAATTGTCAAAATCTTGCCTGTCATACCAATTTGGAGCAAATTGAAAAGTTTCTAAAAACTGATCCACTTTTTGCTCTGAACACATCTCAAGAACGTTTGTCACAATAATTAATCAATATCGGGGGGTGAGCTTTGCTCTGGAGTGTAAAAGCATAGAAAATTGTAACGAAATATTGAATTTATAGTTTATATTTATTAATTCATTTTCTCAGTCGTACAATCTTTTTACAGTTATATGAGGAGGCACAACAGGCTTATGCCCAAAACTGTCCCTTTTCAAATTTATACTACAGTCCAAATCAAAATCTAGGTTAAGCTACGGTACTATCACTCATCAAAATAACAATTCATTCACACTTCAGAAAACAAACACATCATCAATAATTACAAATATACTATGAATTCGATTTAGAATGATATACTATATTTGCTACAATATTTGTTAAAATACTATGTAATATTCTACACTAACAGCATCTAGTTACTATTTTGGAATTTCTGAAGTAAACATTTTTTTTAAAAAAAAGAGAAATAAACGAAAATAAGTTTTTCTTGTTGAATCTTTCTTTTTGTGAAATCAGCTGAATGATCCCACACATGCACTCGTTCACTCAATTCCATTACGGTATCGACAGACGACAAAATTTCCAGCTGTTTTTTTTCCAAGGACGTATTTATCCTTTTAATGTCCTTTAGCGAGTTATCCCAGGGTTGAGACCTAGTGCAATCGAGTTTTCATATAATAAACCTACTTTGTTCCAAATTTCGTGAGAATCGTTAGAGCCGTTTTCGAGATCCGGTCACTTACAGATATATTATAACATAAAAACATTTAAACAGAAACTACTCGTTTAATAGAATGGTTTGTCATAATAATTGTGCATTGATCATAAATAAATTTAAGATGCTGAAGAACTAAACAATTTAATTGTCAAAATCATATCTGTTATAACCAATTTGGAGCAAATTGGAAAGTGTCTAAAAACTGATTCACCTTAATCAATTTTGCTTAATTGAATTTCTAGAACTTTTATTACTATTGAATAATCAAACGAAAAATGTTGTTTCTCATTAGGTTGGATGACAATTCATTCACTTCCCATTCAGACGTGATGTACGCTGTAAATATTATTCTGCACAGTGATTCAACACAGAACTGAAATAAAATTTCCCGTAGAGAGAAAAAAGAATATTAAAATGTCATCTCAGTTTTACTGTAAAGTTTGGCCTTCATGAATCTGAATCAGAGCCTATTACTCATACTCACAAAAGAATACTGTAGAGAGCAGATTCAGAGAGAGTGACTCTCAGATAATTGTAAAAAAAAACATATATTACTCGTATGATGTTTGTGGAGCAAATAAATCAAGGATACTATATTCCTGGTGGTATACAATTAGAGAGTTTAGAATGTGCATTGCATTACTGGTTACAATCGAAAGCCCTCAGACTGCGGTGCTATTTTTACTTTCCTTGCCCTATTACCATAGGTAAGGAAGTATTGCTTTCCGAAAAAGTTAAGGTACCCCAATTTCTAAATAATTTCTATACGTTTCAAGGTCTTCGAGTCCAAAAAAGTGGTTTTTGGGTATTGGTCTGTACGTGTGTGAGTGTATGTGCGTCTGTGTACACGATATCTCATCTCCTCATCTCCCAATAAACGTAATGACTTGAAATTTGGAACTTAAGGTCCTCACACTATAAGGATCCGACACGAGCAATTTCGATCAAATGCAATTCAAGATGGCGGCCAAAATGGCGAAAATGTTGTCAAAAACAGGGTTTTCGCGATTTTCTCGAAAACGGCTCCAACGATATTGATCAAATCCATACTCAAAATAGCTATTGATAAGCTTTATCAACTGCCACAAGTCCCATATCTGTGAAAATTTTAAGAGCTCCACCCCATGTATGCAAAGTTTGATTTTAGATTTCTACTTATCAGGTCTCAGATATAATTTAAGCGAAAAATTGAAAATTTTGGGTAGAAAAGATTGAATATGAGAATCTCTACAATTAATGTCCAGTAACATTTTCACCTAAAATTGAAATAAGCTTGAAATTTGATAAAATGTGATTATTCAATTGCAAACTGTTGGGACTGTTGATTCACAATTATTAGGCTTCAGATACAATTTAAACAAAAAATTATAAGTGAAAAAGATTGAGCATGAGAATCTCTACAATTAATGTTCAGTAACATTTTTACCTAAAATTGAAATAAGCTCGAAATTCGAGAAAATGTGATTATTCAATTATTACAAACTGTTGGCAACTGTTGATTCTATTAAATCATTCAGTATGAAGAGATAGCAGACCTCGTGTGTTTCCAGCGTTATTGTCCTGTCACCAGCTGGCTCAGATCTATAAAAAGTAGTAAACTTGTGATGCGCGGGAACACTAGCGTCAGGTGATAAATTTTCATAACGGCAAGGAAAGTTGTGTGAGTGCGCCACACCAGATTTTTATTTTTACGGTAATATTGGCGTATGAAGAAGGCCCCTTTTCTCTTTTCCTATTATCCTTGAAATGCAAAATATCCAAAAACCTTGTATATACGTCGACGCGCAATTTAAAAAGGATCATACCTGTCAAATTTCATAAAAATCTATTACCGCGTTTCGCCGTAAATGCGCAACATATAGACATTCAAACATATTATAGACGTTTTAACATAAAGAGAAATGCCAACCAGTCGACTTGGATCTTAGACCTCACTTCGCTCGGTCAATTACTGGATACAATCAAAACTCCTCAGTCTGCGTTGCTTATTTTTTATTGATTTTTACGAGTAGTCATCATACTGATAAAACAGTACAAGCATCATAATAATAAATCCTACTTTAACTAAAACAAAATTCCACAACCAAAACTCGCTCAACAACTCTATTCATTGGAGCTCATTATGTCTCCAGTCCTTAGAGATTATGATTCATTCTTATTTCATTGAGATTCATTCTTTATTCTATCTGGAATAATTTGGACAAAAAACTAGTCCTATTACGTGAAAATGTAATTCAGACTGTGACATTTACAACGGAATTCATGGTCAGAGCTACAGTTGAACAAATCACAGGCAGATGAGTTACATCATCATGATTTTTGATACCAAATTACAGTATTTGTTCATGGTGGAATTTGGAATAGAGTTAGTTACCAATAATGAAGACTTCATTTTTTGTGGTAGCGTTTTCGAAATTCAGTGGAATGATATATTGAAATTGAGCCAGGTAATAAAATAACGATTTCATAGAAGGAATGTTCCCGTGATTAATCAGGATGTAGCTTAATAGACAATTCAAAATTTGGTCACGTTGATTACTATGATATACACCGTGTCCCACAAGAGGTTCACACTTTTGATTTTATATTACGTGCTCATTCATGCACCAAACTTTTTAAATTTTACAAAGTAAACTTTCACAGTTTACAAAGTAGGTTCTAAAAATATTCTGGGATAATTTCAACTCCCTAGCCTAGCCTATATAGAAACAAAATGGCGGCATATTGAAAAACTATACTTTAAGAACATTAAAATGGTGTTTTTGTTTTATAAAGTATCTTTATTGTTGCACATTAGAGCAATATGACGTGAAATAAACTAGAACATAGCCTTATGAAAACCTCAAAGTCCGAAATTATTAAATTGAAATCCATCCACTGATAACAGCGCTTAAGAAATGATTCATAAGCTCTCACAAAGAAACTCCGCGGTATCCGGAGAAGTTCCTCTTCTATTGATCGTTTTAGTTCCTCATCATCATTGAAGCTGTGGGCATGAACTTTCTCCTTCAAGTATCCTCATAAAAAAGTCACAAACAGTTAAATCTGGTGATCGGGGTGGCCAATCTAAAAAATCACTCCCACGACCAACCCTACGCCCATGAAGTTTGTCATTTACTAATTGCTTGACATGATTTGCGAAATGAGGTGAAGCACCATCTTGTTGGAAGATTGCTTGATCCATTTCTGGTACCATCAAATGAGGCAAGACTACCGCAACTAAGTAAACAAATCAGATGATACTCATGATGACTCATGAAACTAGCTTTTATAGGAAGCGAATTGGTAACATATTTTTAATATGCCGCCATTTTGTTTCTAAGAAGATTATGGAGCTTAAACATATTTTTCAGAGCCTACTTTGTAAACTGTGTAAAATTTTGAAAAAGTTTGGTACGTGAATGGACACGTGATATAGATTGAAAAGAGTAAACCTCTTCGTGCCACACGGTGTATATTCTTTTAATACACTTCCTAAGAAAGTGATGGAAAATCACAAGGGTACTGATATAGATTATAAAATTGATAACAAAATCTTTGCGATTAGGAAGCAGTTATGAAGGAGTTACTTTAGAGAGGCATGCATTTTTCGTATCGGCATGTCCATAAATTTCGGATTAATTGATCATTCCATATTACTGTATACTCAAATCTTTCAATAGAGATGAAGAGGTTCAAGTAGACACTTGACTGCTAAACACTTTTGATTATGAAGAGCTCATTCAAAGTTACAATCGGAAATGTACTAGCACAGTATAATACAGCAATGTACCATAGAGAAACAATAGCGTAAGTAGATATCCCATGATATAGGACGTTTATGTCGCAACTTTTACTGTTATCTCAAGCCGATAGTTCCTGTTATTCTTTCCCGTGAAGCTGTGTGACACTGGTAGTCTCTCATACTGTGCCGTTCATACACTCTCACCCCAATAAAACAGTAAAAATCTTCAATATTCAATAGTAATCGGCTTGAGATAACAGTAAACGTTGCGACATGAACGCCCTATACCATGGGATATCTACTTACGCTATTGCTTCTCTATGAATGTACCTAGAATACATACTCATTAACGCTACCATCAACACTAGGTAAATTGGAATACAGTATATACCTAACTATACCAACACAGTTATCTTTGAATGATAAAATCGTAAAAAAACTGCACATTAATAATTGCTGATTAATATTGCTAAATTAATGACTATACTAACACAGTTATCTTTGAATAATAAAACATTGAAAAAACTGCACATAAATTTCTGATTAATATTGCTAAATTAATGATTGTGTAGGCTGGAGGCAGAAACAAAATTAAATCATTTGAATGCTCAGATGAATTTCCATTGAAGAGGAAAAATCAGGTTAATTAATACGATGAGATGAATGAATAAAATACAGTGTGAATTTGTTACAGCTAGAGAGGATAGAATGTAGCCTAACATTCTAAACTCTCTAGTTACAGCATGGAATAAAATGCCAGTCTCTTTTCTGCAGTGAGACTGAAAACAAGATGATAAAACACAATACAGAAGCAAAATCATCTCCAATGAAATATTATTGTTATTCGAAATACAGTGAATGTTTACAACATTTCGACTGAAATAGGAGGTAAAGTGAATATTTTCCGCCGCTACTGAAATAGAACGTCTTGAATTTCAAGGTTGATAACTACAATGTTGTGACAATTTATTAGTTTGAAAAGATGAACGGCTCGATAAGTAATGCTTTCACACGTAGAAAATTCAAATATAGGTATAGAAGGAATAATAAACCGAAGTTCGTTCAGCACAGGTCTATCAATAAAGTATACCTAATGCCTGTATTGATGGCATCAAAATCAAGTTTTCAGATCGTAGGCCTACATAGATACTAATGCCATATAGGTAATGTATAGTACAGGAGAACTCGCTCAAAATGCCTCTGATATAATAATTATATCAGATGTTCTATTGAACGAAGAGCATTGCATTGAGTTGAGTCTACCTACTATTACTCTAATAAATTTGTAAAAAATATAGATAAATCAATAAATAAAATAGTAAATATCGGGGCACCGAGCTTCGCTCGTTATTTTTATTTATTGATAACTAGAACACAATTCTCTAAAATGATCGTGTTTATATTTTACAGCTGGCTATACCTCAGCTTATGAATTTCGGGGATGCGATATTTTGATTTTTCACAGAATCGCTCGCTCACTTTTTACTATCCACAGACGACGAAAGTCTCAGCTGTTTCAGCCAAAGATGAATTATCATTTTAATGTCGTTCAGCGAGTTTTCCCAAGGATGAGACCTAATGCAATCAAAATTTTTATATCATAAACCTACTATGTTCCAAATTTCGTGAAAATCGTTAGAGCCGTTTTCGAGATCCGTTGAACATAAATAACCAGGTAACCAGATATAAAAATATAAACAGACATACAGAAACTGCTCGCTTAATATAATAGGATAGTGATAGTAATAGTAGGTATTGGTTGAGTTGCATACTTTTTAATAACCCAGCTGAAAGCTGATTTAATTGTGATTTGTAATGATAAAAGAATGAGATAAATTGCTGAAAAATTGTTTTCTCAATGTCATCCTTCTATAGCCTCAAAAAGGCCGAGAGAGTGAGTCCATTTCGTTGGCCAAATGAACAAAAAATATTGGTAATGTCTTGATGTCTTGGAAATTTGAAGTTGATTCTGATGGAAGCATAAAAGAGTTATCATCAAAGTTACAAACAAACCCACATACCCACAAACGGACAACTCCAGCCTCAAATTAAAGGAATGAACTTGCTACGCACATTCAATAAACTGTCCATGAATCTAGACTAGAATCTAAACTCTCCATCTTCAGCACTAGAGACTAGAAAAGGATCTTCACTAGAGAATTCAAACCGGCTCTCAACGAGATTTCCATCGGCAATAGTAGTAGCCTAATATTAGTGAAAAACAAACACTCCAGATACAATGTTATGATTGAATGGATGGACAACTATAATAAGAGGATGACCTTCGCGCTCGTTTGGGTTCGTTAATCTCTAGATGCCTCAGGCACTGCTCACATAAATTAATATCATTCAGTTTTCAAATATTTGATTTTAGGATACAGAGGAGAAATACTAGTGGAAGATTGAATGATAGCTGTACTTAACATGATAGTCTAAAACAGTGATTCAGTAAATATAATATGATTCAGTTTTCAAGTGAGAGGAGAGTAAAAAAGTATAAACTCAACCTCCCTCATTAAAACATAGTTGAACATAATCTTTTAGGTTATTTAGACAAATTGAAATCTACCCAATCTGAGATCCTCATCCTGTCATGGTCGTCGATGGAATTTACGCACAAACGAAAACATAATTGAACATAATCTTTTAGGTTATTTAGACAAATTGAAATTTACCCAATCTGAGATCCTCATCCTGTCCGGGTCATCGACGGAATTTACGCACAAACGAAAACGCAGCTTAAAGGCAGACGCACACAGATCGTCATCGGACGGACGGCACGCATCGGACGGATCGGACGATTAGATTTGATGCGGATAGGTAAGCGCACTACAATTGAAAACAATGCATCAAATCTAATCGTCCGATCCGTCCGATGCGTGCCGTCCGTCCGATGACGATCTGTGTGCGCCTACCTTACTGGCCACTTTCCTCTGGATGCCATTATCTTGGATTTTTGAGGTGAGATTCTCATGCCGAAGTCCTACCCAATTTCGTTCAGCTTGAAAAGTGCAAATCGAGTTTATCTTCCATGTTAAAAATATCCACAGTGTCGTCTGCATATAGTAGAGTTCATAAGGACATTATTGCGAAGATAATTCTCTCTTTAGATGACAAATTACCTTTTGGTCCAGCTTTCTACTACTACCTACAATGGGCATTCATAGACCTATAGGAACAGTAGCTGAACTTTTCCAAAAACCTGTTGCCGTGTCCACTACAGGTAGAGAATAACTTGGACCCATCACAGACCTTGAAGCCCAAGATACAGCCCTGAGGCAACTTATCGATTCCCATTATAATCCTATACTATTAAACGAGCAATTCCTGTTTATATGTTTATATATCTGTATTTGACCGGATCTCGAAAATGGCTCTAACGATTCTCACGAAGCTTGGAACAAAGTAGGTTTATGATATGAAAATTCGATTGCACTAGGTCTCAACCCTGGGATAACTCGCTGAAGAGCTGGAAATTTTGTCGTCTGTCGATACCGTGATGGGAGTGAGTGAGCGAGTGCATGTGTGGGTTATTTATTCCTCAGCTGATCTTACGAGAAGAATAATCCAGCAAGAAAAACTTATTTTTGTTTATTTATCTTTTTTTATAAAACATGTTTACTTCAGAAAGTCTAAAATAGTAACTAGATGCTGTAAGTGTAGAATAGTACATAGTATATTAACAAATATTGTGGCTAACATAATATATCATTCTAAATCGAATTCATATTATATCTAGCCTATTTGTAATTGATGATGTGTTTGTTTTTTGAAGTGTGAATTTCATTTTTTTTTTATTTCATTTCATTTTTTCATCCCACTGACCACCTATGAAAGGGGTATAAGGATTTGTCAATTATAATCCAAGTCGTCAATCTTTGCATTCCATAATGCAAAAAGAATTCCTCACTGGAATAAGGACAAACCTGCAACAACTCCTCCCTCACCTTAATTCTGAACTTTTCACCTGCAAGAGCCTTTACGCGTGTTGGCAATGAATTATAACGCCGAATTCCTGCACTCTTTACCCCCCTCTCATACATACCAGTTCGATGAATCTCATCTCTGAGGTTTTGTCTATATCTGGTATTGTATGAGTGGAGCAACTCTCCTGTATTTAACCTATCTTTATTTATTATAAAACAAAGAGCCTCCAAAATATATACACCTGGTAGTGGGAGAATCTTCATATATATATATTATATATTATATATATATATATATATATATATATATATATTATATATATATATAGCGAGTTTTGCAACTTCAGTATGTCGCTTCTCGCACCCCAATTGCCATCTTTCTTTATTTATCCAGTCTCCTTCAAAGAGACCTCTACTCTCCATTTGAATGTGGACATTGGATACCCATCTCTTTCGCGGTCTTCCACGCTTATTTCTGTTCGCTGGTACCCAATTCCATACTTTCAAAGGAAGTCTTCCTTCATTCATTCTGCGCAGGTGTCCATACCATTTCAATTGTTTCTCTCCAATGACATCCATTATCGTGTTTTTTGCGAATCTTTAACTCTTTGAAATAACCTCTACAACTTGCTCTAATAGATTCACCTACCATCACTCTAACTGCCCACTTTTGAATCCTAAATATATGTATTGCATGAGTTGAATTGCCCCAAAATATAACACCGTATGACAGAAGAGAATGAATTGTTATTTTGATGAATGATAGAAGCTTAAACTAGATTTTGATTTGGACTGTAGTATAAATTTGAAAATGGAAAGTTTTGGGCATAAGCCTGATGTGCCTCCTCATATTATAAATATAAAAATAATTGTACGACTGAGAAAATGAATAAATAAATATAAAAATATAAACTATAAATCAAATCTTTCGTTACAAATTTTTTATGCTTTTACACTCCAGAGAGAAGCTCGGTCCCCCGATAGTGTATCCATAATATATAATATGAATGATTGCAGTTTCAGAAGCAGTCAGCTACTTAGGAAAGTACAAATTAGACTGGTCTCTCCAATTGATAACTCG
>NC_052504.1:7160674-7187842 GCF_014356525.2 Nilaparvata lugens
CCACTGTTAACAATATTGTAATCTATGATTTATCTCAGTTTTTGACATTCATAACTTATGTGATTGTAACATAGATTTATGATCGTATACATAAATATTTATCATATTATGAATAGTATGAATATCTTATCGGTTGCAAACAATATCTTTGTCTGTCATAGAATGCATAATTAGAAGCACATATATAACAATGGAATGATGAGTTTTATCACATTTCAATCAAAACATAGACATCAATAATGATGACTGTATTGTAATAGTGGCATTATAATAATTAATTTACGTAGAAAATATTGATCTCCAGACAGCAATGAAAGCTGTATTGCTGTAATCAACTTGGTTGAATCTCGAAAATTAGAATATTTAGAATTTGGAGAATTAAAAGGTGGAAATTTAGTTTCAGTGCATGTCAAAACAATTGACGAAATTGATTGTTTCGAGCGCGATTGTGTAAATAAGATGAAACTTAGAAAGCAGTACTAGAGGTATATTACTGTTTACTATGGTGAAGAGAGTAAGCCGTGCCTTACCACGTCGGCTGTTTCCCCTTCAACAGCGTCAAATAGAATCGCAAATACACATCAATGGATTGCAATGGAATTGCTGACATTAATTATTTGTCTCGTTTTTCGTGTAAATCATCTCCTTCAAAGTTAATCGGAGAAAACAAAAAAAATCAAATCGAAAAACCCCTAAGTTTTTTTATATATATTATTTTATCAAGGAAAGTGTTTGTTTTATTGAGAATATGAATACGACTAATATTGTAGTCAATAATATAACGAATCGAATGACATATGATAGATTTTTTTCCGATTAATGGTTACAGAGATAATTGATTTCCTGTCTACTGTTTACTATGGCGAAGAGAGTCAGCCGCGTTGTACCGCGTCGGCTGTTTCCCTTCCACGGCGTCAAATCAAATCGCAAATACGTAACGATATACATCAATGGATTCGCAATGGAAGTGACTACATTAATTATTGGCTCATTTTTCTTTTAAATCATTGCTTCGAAGTTAATTGAGAAAACAAAAAAAATCAAATCGCAACCCCCCTAAATTTTTACATATATATCAGTTTATCAAGAAAACTGTTAGTTTTATTGGGAAAATGAATGTGACTGATATTGTAGTCCATTATTTAACAATCGAATGACATATAATAGAACTCTTTCCGATCAATGGTTACAGAGATATTTGATTTTCCGTGATTACCTGCATTTTTCATGTTTTAGGGGGCTGGGGGTGAAAGCTCCAGGGGGATTCCTTGGGACTTTTGGTAGAATGACCCTCTGGGATGGTTCTATCGATGGTGAGAAATTCAGCTTTTATTTAATTTTCGGATCGAAATTGCTTTTTTGGACCTTCATTGACTGGGCTATATTCATGATTATTATTAGAGACAAATAATACACGGTACCTATCTGTTCTCTATGGTATGATTTACTCGTTCGATCGTCCAAAGCTTTTTAGAGAATCACATTAGAGAAGCTATACGGCAATTCTTGTTCTATTGAAGGTAGTGCCCGGAATAAGGTACTATAATTGCACTTCGGCACCGTTGCCATATCGTTTATCAGCTAAGTAGAAATATAATGAATAACAAAATATCATATTAAAATTATTGAAATGTTGATATAAGTTCAATTGAACTAAAATTCAATCATTAGGTTGTATTGTCAATAAAAAAGTAGAATGCATGAAATATTTTTCCTCATAGCACTCAATAAAGTGCTAAATAGGCTGCCTTCTAATATTTGCAGAATTCTGCAAAGTGTAAACTTAAGTGTAAGTGTGGGTTTTAGTTCACTGATTGTAATGAAACAGTCAATCAATTACGAAATTGTAATAAACAATAGTTATCATGTAGGCCCAAGTCTGATATTTGTGATGTTTTCATGTACAATGGATTTCTTCAATGGAACAGGAACATCCTTGATAAGATGAATCAACCTTGTTGGATTACACCAAGCATAGTATACAGCTATCTACTAAATACTATAATAGAATATAGAAATAAATTGGAAGTTGCATCTGTTCAAATGCTAATTAATGAATAATTATTATTAAAAAAAAAATCCCAATTAAATGCTGTAAATCACCCCGAAGACTTCTGCTACTGCAAATATTGACAACAGGGTAAACAGCTAGATGGAAATTCGATGAGTGCTACAATACAAAAATTATTTGTCAGCCCGGGAATCGAACCCAGTACTCCTAATTGCCGGTCAGGATAAGGATAAGGGAAACCATTTCTGACTAGCAATTAGGAGGCACTGGGATAGATCCCGGGCTGACAAATAATTTTTGTATGGTAGCGCTCATCGAATTCCATCTAGCTGTTTACCCTGTTGTCAATATTTGCAGTAGCACAGGTCTTCGGAGTGATTGACAGCATTTAATTGGGATTTTCGTATAATAATACTGATTATTATATAATCTCTATATGGTTTACCGACTGTATACTATTCTTGGGTGCTAAATACTATCTACATTCGGACTGTTGTATAAACTATTATTGGAACCGTTTTGGGCGTTAGCCTGTGTACTTAGTGGTACTTTTCTGGATGTTGTTTGATTCTAATGATTGAATAGATAAATGAGATAAATAAATTGATGGATCAAGGATCACACTGCTTCCATTGAAGCAGTAAGTAAAGAAATACTATTTTCTTTATTATTTCTGTCATCTCTGATTGAAGGCTGCTGATGACGAATTCATCAACAAACTCATAAAAAGTTTATTATTTCGGTGATCATATGATTGTGTAAATCATACCAGATTTCGTAAATCACAGAGAATTTGCACAACTTTTGCAAGAGCAAGTGGCGTGACTAGAGACGCGTAAAAGTACAACCGAGACAATTGAAAAAGTAATGTTTGGATTGATTAAAGAGCAGATCTTTCATAGTGATATATATGTTTGAGGAAGTAAGTTACGGGAGTGTCATAATAAAATTGGCCAACAATTGTTTTGTACATCATGTCACAAGAATGAATTATTATAATAATCATTGTTGTCTCAGTGTTATTTACATTCATCTGTCACACAGGAAGAATAGTCTAGAAAAGTTATTGTACAAAGAAGAATGTGTTTCGTCTCGGAAAATCATTTTACGTCTCAAGAGCTGAGAACGGTGTGCAATGTTTTATGCACAAATAAATTGAACGTGCTGAAGAACTGAACAAATTTAATAGTCAAAATCTTGCCTGTCATACCAATTTGGAGCAAATTGAAAAGTGTCTAAAAACTGATCCACCTTAATCAATATTGCTCTGAACACATCTCAAGAACGGTTGTCACAATAATATTAATCAATATCGGGGGACCTAGCTTTGCTCTGGAGTGTAAAAGCATAGAAAATTTGTAACGAAAGATTGAATTTATAGTTTATATTTATTAATTCATTTTCTCAGTCGTACAATCTTTTTACAGTTATATGAGGAGGCACAACAGGCTTATGACCAAAACTGTCCCTTTTCAAATTTATACTACAGTCCAAATCAAAATCTAGGTTAAGCTACGGTACTATAATCAAAATACTATAATACTATTACTATAATACGGTACTATTGTCAAAATAACAATTTATTCACACTTCAGAAAACAAACACATCATCAATAATTACGAATAGATATACTATGAATTCTATTTAGAATGATATACTATGTTTGCTACAATATTTGTTAACATACTATGTAATATTCTACACTAACAGCATCTATTTACTATTTTGGAATTTCGAAGTAAACATTTTTTCTAAAAAAATCTGGTGTGGTACACTCACACAACTTTCCTTGCTCATATTTGAAATACGATCAGACTTTTGTATATGTGTATAATAATTAATTGTTTTCAGAGTACTTTTCTTGTGTAAATTGTGAAACTCGATGATTTTTTTAGTCGTCATTTTTTTAAGTCGTCAAAACAGCTGTTCTACAGATGAAATATCTCGACTATGTGTTCTTTTGAACTGCTCTACTACCTACCTACCTCATGCACGAGAAGGAGGTTACGAAGTCCATTTCTCAAGAATGGGGTGGACTCCCCATTAGTTTCCCAGAAAGGAGACTCATGCCAGAGCTGATAAATAGCTATACAGGGTATGAATTTGAGAAAATCGGTCAAGTTATTTTGAGAAAATCGTGAAAAACATGTTTTTTTTAGTAATTATCCGCCATTTTTCTCAAGTATATTACGGAGCTCCTGCAATTTTCTCAGAAATAAGACTCATGTCAGTTGATAGGACTTATAAATAGCTATCCATGGTATAAATTTGAAGAAAATCGTTAGAGCCGTTTTCGAGAAAACCGTGAAAAGCATGGTTTTTCAGTGATTATCCGCCATTTTTCACAAGAATATTACGGAGCTCCTGCAATTTCCCCAGAAATGAGACTCATGTCAGTTGATAGGGCTTATAAATAGCTATTTATGGTAAAAATTTGAAGAAAATCGTTAGAGCCGTTTTCGAGAAAACCGTGAAAAACATGGTTTTTTAGTAATTATCCGCCATTTTTTCCGCCATTTTGAATTCAATTTTATTGAATTTCTTATTGCCAGATCCTCATGGTATAAGGACCTTAAGTTTAAAATTTCAAGTCAATCGGTTGATTAGGAATGGAGTTATCGTGTTCACAGACATACACACATACACACATACACACATACACACACACACACACACACACACACACACACACACCACACAACACACACACACACACACACACACACACACACACACACACACACACACACACAGACCAACACCCAAAAATCATGTTTTTGGACTCAGGGGACCTTGAAACGTATAGAAAACTTGAAAATAGGGTACCTTAATTTTTTTTGGAAAGCAATACTTTCCTTACCTATGGTAGTAGGGCAAGGAAATTAAAAAAGAGAAATAAACGAAAATAAGTTTTCTTGTTGAATCTTTCTTTTTGTGAAATCAGCTGAATGATCCCACACATGCACTCGTTCACTCAATTCCATTACGGTATCGACAGACGACAAAATTCCCAGCTGTTTTTCCAAGGACGTATTTATCCTTTTAATGTCCTTTAGCGAGTTATCCCAGGGTTGAGACCTAGTGCAATCGAATTTTCATATAATAAACCTACTTTGTTCCAAATTTCGTGAGAATCGTTAGAGCCATTTTCCAGATCCGGTCACTTACAGATATATTATAAACATAAAAACATTTAAACAGTAACTACTCGTTTAATAGAATGGGTTTGTCATAATAATTGTGCATATTCATCATTGATCATAAATAAATTGAAGATGCTGAAGAACTAAACAAATTTAATTGTCAAAATCGAATCTGTTATACCAATTTGGAGCAAATTGAAAAGTGTCTAAAAACTGATTCACCTTAATCAATTTTGCTCAATTGAATTTCTAGAACTTTTATTACTATTGAATAATCAAACGAAAAATGTTGTTTCTCATTAGGTTGGATGACAATTGATTCACTTCCCATTCAGACGTGATGTACGCTGTAAATATTATTCTGCACAGTGATTCAACACAGAACTGAAATAAAATTTCCCGTAGAGAGAAAAAAGAATAATAAAATGTCATCTCAGTTCTTACTGTAAAATTTGGCCTTCACGATTAAAAATTATGTGAATCATGAATCATCTGAATCATGAATCATGAATCATCTGAATCATGAATCAGAATCACAAGTCACAACAAATAAGAGTAGAAGAAGAATGCTATAGAGAGCAGATTCAGAGAGAGTGACACTCAGATAATTGTAAAAAAAACATCAATGTATGATGTTTGTGAAGCAAATAAATCGAGAACACTATATTCCTGGTGGGATACAATGAGAGAGTTTAGAATGTAATGATTACATTACTGGATACAATCAAAACTCTTCAGTCTGCGGTGCTATTTTTACTATCCTTGCCCTATTACCATAGGTAAGGAAAGTATTGCTTTCCGAAAAAAAGTTAAGGTACCCCAATTTCTAAATAATTTCTATACGTTTCAAGGTCCTCGAGTCCAAAAAAGTGGTTTTTGGGTATTGGTCTGTACGTGTGTGAGTGTATGTGCGTCTGTGTACACAATATCTCATCTCCCAATTATTAACGGAATGACTTGAAATTTGGAGCTTAAGGTCCTTACACTCTAAGGATCCGACACGAACAATTTCGATCAAATGCAATTCAAGATGGCGGCTAAAATGGCGAAAATGTTGTCAAAAACAGGGTTCTTCGCGATTTTCTCGAAAACGGCTCCAACGATTTTGATCAAATCCATACCCAAAATAGCTATTGATACACTTTATCAACTGCCACAAGTCCCATATCTGTGAAAATTTTAAGAGCTCCACCCCATGTATGCAAAGTTTGATTTTAGATTTCTACTTATCAGTTCTCAGATATAATTTAAGCGAAAGATTTTGGGTAGAAAAGATTGAGCATGAGAATCTCTACAATTAATGTCCAGTAACATTTTCACCTAAAATTGAAAATAAGCTTGAAATTTGATAAAATGTGATTATTCAATTGCAAACTGTTGGGAACTGTTGATTCTATTAAATCATTCACTATGAAGAGATATCAGATCACGTGTGTATCCAGCGTTTTTGACCTGTCACCAGCTGGCTCAAATCTTTGAATAGTAGACTTGAGATGCGCGGGAACACTAGCGTCAGGTGATACATTTTCATAACGGCAAGGAAAGTTGTGTGAGTGCGCCACATCAGATTTTTATTTTTACGGTAATATTGGTGTATGAAGGAGGCTCCTTTTCCCTTTTTCCTATTATCCTTGAAATGCAAAATTTCAAAAAACCGTGTATATACGTCGACGCGAAATTTAAAAAGGATCATACCTGTCAAATTCATGAAAATCTATTACCCCGTTTCGCCGTAAATGCGCAACATAATAGACATTTAAACATATAAACATTTAAATATAAAGAGAAATGCCAACCAGTCGACTTGGATCTTAGACCTCACTTCGCTCGGTCAATTACTGGATACAATCAAAACTCCTCAGTCTGCGCTACTAATTTTTTATTGATTTTTACGAGTAGTCATCATACTAATAAAACAGTACAAGCATCATAATAATAAATCCTACTGTAACTAAAACAAAATTCCACAACCAAAACTCGCTCAACAACTCTATTCATTGGAGCTCATTATGTCTCCAGTCCTTAGAGATTGAGATTCATTCTTATTTCATTGAGATTCATTCTTTATCCTATCTGGAATAATTTGGACAAAAAACTAGTCCTATTACGTGAATATGTAATTCAGACTGTGACATTTACAACGGAATTCATGGTCAGAGCAACAGTTAAACAAATCACAGGTAGATAAGTTACATCATCATGATTTTTGATACCAAATTACAGTATTTGTTCATGGTGGAATTTGGAATAGAGTTAGTTACCAATAATGAAGACTTCATTTTTTGTGGTAGCGTTTTCGACATTCAGTAGAACTGAAATATTAAAATTGAGCCGGGTGATAAAATACCGATTTCATAGATGGAATGTTCCCGTGATTAATCAGGATGTAGCTTATTGAATAATTCAAAGTTTATTCCAATAATTAAGTTTGTAGCGTGAATATTGAAGTTGTGGAGCATCTCCATAATTTATTGAAGAGACTTGAAATGTTGTCAAAAAATCCATTTTATTTTAATAAAAATTATTATTTTGCAGGAGCATGCTTTCTTGTGTGCTCAAGACTATAATTTTTATTAAAATGATTTGGATTTTTTGACAACATTTCAAGTCCCTTCAATTTTGTTCTTTTTGATTACTGTGATTATTTTCTTAGTAAACTTTCTACGAAAGCGATGGAAATTCACGAGAGCACAACTGATACAAAAATCATAAAGATATGTTCAAGAAAATTGAGCACAGCTATCGAACTCGTTCGTCAGAAGCAATAGGAATCCAAGTTTCTAGGCTAGTCAAAACTCATTCCACTACAAATACTTATTTTAAAGCACACACTCTGTATAGAAATCTGCCTGAAAATCTACGTAATACCGAAGATAAATTCAAATATATTTATAAAAAAATTGTTAATGACTGGTTAATGGAGGTTGGGAGAACGAATATAGAAGAGATAATTCATTCATTGTATAGATAAAGCAAATGTCGTGTAATGATGGTCCAAGTTTAACTCTGAACCTTTACATCTTTTATACTTGAAATACTTAAAACTTTAATTTTTTCCGATATTAATATCTGGTTTGCCCAGGAATCTGATAGATGCAGGTACGAGGACAATCCAACGTTAGCCAATCAACGTGAAGGCCCTCTTCCACACACAGGCTTTGCCTTTGTGGAGAGTTTTCATGAAGTTTATTAAAAAAGGATGTTGTATTTTCTGTTACTACGATATATAGCAGTCAGATTTAGTTATTATGATCAATTATTTAAGTTCAACTGTAAGTATTATTTATGATTATTTGGTTGCAGAAGATGTAGCGTTGTTGTATGATTTGAATTTTTGTTATCATGGATAATAAAAACGAATTTGATTTGATACAGGTATTTAATTGATAACAAAATCTTTGTGATTAAGAAGCAGTTATGAAGGATTCACTTCAGAGAGGCATGCATTTTTCGTATCAGCATGTCCATAAATTTCGGATTAATGGATTATTCCATATTTTACTCAAGTCTTTCAATAAAGATGAAGAGGTTCAAGTAGACACTTGACTGCTAAACACTTTTGATTATGAAGAGCTCATTCAAAGTTTCAATCAGAAATGGACCAGTACAGTATAATACAGCAATGTACCATAGAGAAACAATAGCGTAAGTAGATATCCCATGATACAGGACGTTTATGTCGCAACTTTTACTGTTATCTCAAGCCGATAGTTCCTGTAATTCTTTCCCGTGAAGCTGTGTGACACTGGTAGTCTCTCATATTGTGCCGTTCATACACTCTCACCCCAACAAAACAGTAAAAATCGACAATATTCAATAGTAATCGGCTTGAGATAACAGTAAACGTTGCGACATGAACGCCCTATACCATGGGATATCTACTAACGCTATTGCTTCCCTATGAATGTACCTAGAATACATACTCATTAACGCTACCATTAACACTAGGTAAATTGGTATACAGTTATATACCTAACTATACCAACACAGTTATCTTTGAATGATAAAATCGTAAAAAAACTGCACATTAATAATTGCTGATTAATATTGTTTAATTAATGATACTAACACAGTTATCTTTGAATAATAAAATATTGAAAAGACTGGACATAAATTGCTGATTAATATTGCTAAATTAATGACTATACTAACACAGTTATCTTTGAATAATGAATATTGAAAAAACTGCACATAAATGCTGATTAATATTGCTAAATTAATGACTATACTAACACAGTTATCTTTGAATAATGAAATATTAAAAAAACTGCACATAAATTGCTGATTAATATTGCTAAATTAATGACTATACTAACACAGTTATCTTTGAATAATGAATATGAAAAAAAAAAACTGCACATAAATTGCTGATTAATATTGCTAAATTAATGACTATACTAACACAGTTATCTTTGAATAATGAAATATCAAAAAAAACTGCACATAAATTGCTGATTAATATTGCTAAATCAATGACTATACTAACACAGTTATCTTTGAATAATAAAATATTGAAAAAACTGCACATAAATTGCTGATTAATATTGCTAAATTAATGATTGTGTAGGCTGGAGGCAGAAACAAAATTAAATCATTCAAATGCTCAGATGAATTTCCATTGGAGAGGAAAAATCAGGTTAAATAATACGATGAGATGAATAAATAAAATGCAGTGTGAATTTGTTACATCCAGTGATGATAGAATGTAACATTCTATACTCTCCATCAGTTACAGCATGGAAGAAAATGCCAGTCTCTTTTTTGAAGTGAGACTGAAAACAAGATGATAAAGCACATACAGAAGCAAACTCATCTCCAGTGTACTATTATTGTTATTCAAAATACAGTAAATGTTTACAACATTTCGACTGAAATAGGAGGTGAAGTGAATATTTTCCGCCGCTACTAAAATAGAACGTCTTGAATTTCAAGGTTGATAACTAACAATGTTGTGACAATTTATTAGTTTGAAAAGATGAACGGCTCGATAAGTAATGTTTTCACACGTAGAAAATCTAAATGTAGGTATAGAAGGAAGAATATAACGATATTCGAATCTTGATTCAGCACAGGTTTATCAGTAAAGTAGGCCTACATTGATGACATCAAAATCAAGTCTTGAGATCGTAGGCCCATTCATATATATTAATGCCATATTATAGGTAATAAAAAAGTAAATTCGTATGGCTTTTGTTGGTGGGGAGTCCCTTGCGGGAAGGTCCCACCGCCTGAATATATCATTTAAGCCGTCAATGGGCCTTACGACTGTCATACTTCAGCCGGGACCGACAAATTAACGTGCCCATCCGATAACACGGGAGTGATCTGGTTAATAAACTTTTGGTAATGGGAGGGTTTGAACAAGTGATCTCTATGCTGCTACGCAAGCACTCTATCCACTAGACCACGGATCACTCCCATATAGGTAATAGTACAGGAGAACTCGCTCAAAATGTCACTGATATTATTATGTCGAATGTCCTATTGAAATAAGAGCATTGCATTGAATTGCGTTGCATACAATTAATAATCCAGTTGAAAGCTGATTTAATTGTGATTTGTAATGATAAGAAAAATATATGGCTGAAAAATTTTGTTTCCTCAATGTCATCCTGCTACTATATCCTCAAAAAGACCAAGGGAGTGAGTCCATTTCGTTGGCCAATGAACTTGTTGATAATGTCTTGGAAATTTAAAGTTGATTCTGATGGAAACATGAAAGAGTTATCATCAAAGATACAAACCTAAAATCAAAATAATATATTTTTAAAAACTGAATGATATTCACGTAATAATTATATACTTGAAAACTGAATCATATTATATTTAGTGAATCACTGTTGTAGACTATACATTATCATTAATGAAAACAAAAATCAATCCCACAGACCCACAAACGGACAACTCGAGCCTCGAATTAGAAGTAGGAACTCGCTACGCACGTTCAATAAACTGTCCATGCATCTAGACTAGAATCTAAACTCTCCATCTTCAGCACTAGAGACTAGAAAAAGATCTTCACTAGAGAATTCAAACCGGCTCTCAACGAGATTTCCATCGGCAATAGTAGTAGCCTAATATTAGTGAAAAACAAACACTCCAGATACAATGTTATGATTGAATGGATGGACAACAAATAAGAGGATGACCTTCGCGTTGGTTTGGGTTCGTTAATCTCTAGATGCCTCAGGCACTACTCACATAAATTAATATCATTCAAATATTTGATTTTAGGATACAGAGGAGAAATATTAGTGGAAGATTGAATGATATTATACTAACATGTATAGTGTATAACAATGATTCAGTAGATACATATTATTCAGTTTTCAAGTATATATTACGTGAAAAATCATTCAGTTTTCAAGTATATATTACGTGAAATATCATTTACTTTTCAATATATATATTACGTGAATATCATTCCGTTTTCAAGAATATATTTGATATTAGAATACAGAGGAGAGATATTAGTGAAAGATTGAATGACAATCTATAGTCTACAACAGTGATACTAAATATAATATGATTCAGTTTTCAAGTATATATTACTTAAATATCATTCAGTTTTCAAATATATATATATTTGATTTTAGGATAAGAAGAGAAAAATTAATGAAAGATTGAATGATACTGTACTTAGCATGTAGTCTACAACAGTGATCCACTAAATATAATATGATTCAGTTTTCAAGTAGTTACGTAAAAATCATTCAGTTTCCAAGTATATATTATGTAAAATATCATTCAGTCTCCAAGTATATATTACGTAAAATATCATTCAGTTTCCAAGTATATATTACGTAAAATATCATTCAGTTTCCAAGTATATATTACGTAAAATATCATTCAGTTTCCAAGTATATATTACGTAAAATATCATTCAGTTTCCAAGTATACCGTATATTACGTAAAACATCATTCATTCTCCAAGTATATATATAACGTGAAATATCATTTAGTTTTCATGTATATATAACGTAAAATATCATTCAGTTTTTAAAAATATAATTATTTGATTTTAGGATACAGAGGACAGATATTAGTGAAAAATTGAATGATACTGTGCTTAAAATGATAGTCTACAACAGTGATTCAGTGAATACAATATGATTCAATTTTCAAGTATATAAATTACGTAAATAACATTCAGTTTTTAAAAATATATTTAGTTTTAGGATACAGTGGAGAAATATTAGTGAAAGATTGAATGATTCTGTACTTAACATGAAAAGTCTACAACAGTGATTCAGTAGATACGTACAATATGATTCAGTTTTCAAGTATATATTACGTAAAATATCATTCAATTTCAAGAATATATTTGATTTTAGGATACAGAGAAGAAATATTAGTGAAAGATTGAATGATACTATACTAAACATGCGGTATAGTATACAACAGTGATTCAGTATATAATATCAGGGCACCGAGCTTCGCTCGTTATTTATTTATTGATAAACAGAACACAATATTCTTGAAAATGATTGGGGAAGGACTAACAGGCACAGCCCAAAACGGTTTCTTCCTCGAATTTTGATTTATTCACTATCAATAGTCCAACAAGTTGGTTATGTTCCATACACTTGAATTCAGGTCCAATTTTCAGTCCAAACATTTGAAAACAGAAAAGTTCTAATTTAGGATGTTTACAAACCAAATTGAATAACAAAATAACACTCACTAATCACTTAAAACTGTAAAATAAGGATTAACTTTGAAAATTCCGATATACTCTAATTTAGAATGATATACCATGTCATGTCAAAAATCAGATTATTTTGATCAAGTCGATTAAAATTTTTAGATAATATTTTTCGTGAGATAAGCTGATTGATTACAGAGCTGAAGATAATTCTGTCTCTCTCCCACACAGGCACACGTTTCAGTTATCGATAGACGACAAAATTATCATCTGTTTTTTCCAAGGATAAATAATTTTTATCCTTTTCATGTCCTTCAGCGAGTTTTCCCAGGGATGAGACCTAGTACAATCGAATATAGATTCAGTTTTTGTCTGTTCAAAACCCATGCCTCGCTACCGAATGCTATTAACGGTATTGCCATTTTTCTATAAAATTTTAGCTGGGTATCTTGTTTCGTTCGCCTTCCTATAAAGTTTTCTCGTGAAATTAAAAATTGTCTCGAGCTTCCAAACCTCGTCTTATAGTGCCATAAACCGCACTAGTGCCACAATCTCGCCACTTTTTCACCAACATCTTCATCCTTATGAAATGAAATCTAGCATCCCAAGTAGCTGAAGCCTATCACTTGATCTAATGCTTGGTTGTCTAGCAAGATTTTCGATCTTACTGGCCACTTTCCTCTGAATGTCATTATCTTGGATTTTTTAGGTGAGGTTGTCATGCCGAAGTCCTACTCAATTCCGTTTAGCTTGAAAAGTGCTGTAGTATTTATCGTCAGTGTTTAAAATAACCACAGTGTCGTCTGCATATAGTAGAGAGTTTATAAGAACATTATTGCAAATATGATATTTATGCTCTCTTTAGATTTTTTTATTTAGATAAAAATTACCTTTGGGTCCAACTTTCATACTAACAACCAACAATGGGCATTCATAGACCTATAGGAACAGTAGCTGAATTTTTCCAACAACCTGTTGCCCTGTCCACCACAGGCAGAAAATAAACTTGGATCCATCACATACCTTGAAGCCCAAAGATTAAGGCTGTGCAAAAGGTAAAAATAAACTTCCTACTGGTGATATTTTTCAAAGTTTTTCGATTTGTATACCATCAAGCTATCAAAATTAAAAAGTTTTCTCAGGTAAACCTTTTTTTTCTGATCATTACTTTTTGAGATATGAGCGCCTAAAGTCTAAATTTTTCGGACAGAACATATCAAATTCGGTAAGAGATAAATCCATCAGATTTAGAGGATAGATTCTTCATTGTATTGTTGATCTAATAAAATAAAAATATCAATTTTTGAGAAAGTTATTCAATTTACAAAAAATGACCAAAGATAACTTTTTGTTGAGTTATTTTTGGTCAATTTTGGTAAATTGAATAACTTTCTCAGATATTGATATTTTCAGAATTTTTTGTTTTATTAGATCAAACATACCATGAAAAATCTATATTCTAAATCTCATGGATTTATCTCTTATCGAATTTGAAATGTTCTGTCCCTAAAATTTAAACTTTAAGGCGCTCATATCTTAAAAAGTAATGATCGGAAAAAATGTTTTCCTGAGAAAACTTTTTCATTTTGTTAGCTTGATGGTATACAAATCGAAAAACTTTGAAAAATATCACCAGTAGAAAGTTTATTTTCAGCCTTTGCACAGCCTTAAATCCCTTGAAGCCTTGAAGATCCCTGAGTTAGCATATCGATTCCAAATGTCTAGTATTTATAATGTATCATAATCTATCATTTATAATGTATATTGCAGTATGAAACAGTTTCAGAAGCAGTCAGCTACTTAGGAAAGTACAAAGTAGGCTGGACTCTCGACCTGATAACTCGATAATAATTGCAACTTGTACTTGATGAGTAGTGAGACGAACCCACGACAGAGCCTAATCGACATTACAGTTACGTTCCACATACACACAGTCCTACGTCAATGAGAAAAATTAAGAGCCATCAAGCAAGGATACTTATCAATCTTCATCATCATTGAAACACCGCGAGAGCTCCTAACAAAATGGTCCAATATAATATTCCCAATAATCCATGTCCTAATATTATAATGATTAGTAATCTTCTTTCTCTTCTTCTTCTTCTTCTTCTTCTTCTTCTTCTTTTTTCTTTTTCTCCTTGTTTTTCTTCGTCATCTACGTCTCCTTCACTGTTCCCACCTCTTTGTGCTTCTTTTACTCTTCCTCTCATTTCTATTATTTTTCCTCAACTCGATATAATGAAGTCTATTCTAATTATTAGTGTGCTTTGATTAGAGAGTAAAGGTACTAATCATCCTACATACTTTTCTACTAGTTTTCAATTTTATTCATTTATTATTTTTACAACAGATGACTGACCGGGATAGAAAAACGAAGGATACTCCTTTTACTATTTCTCTCCCAAATTTAGATTAAATTTTGAGAGTTCGAAATAGGGTGTTGATTTCACTATTCTGAAATTTAGTCCATTCCCACTTAAAACGAATTGAAATAGATAAGTGACGTTCTTTTGGTTCTCCCGTTAGATGGGTGACTGCTTGAGGTCAGCTCACCTAGTTCAGAGCCACGAGCTTGGAAATCACTCTCTTAAAACCAGTGAGTGTATCAAATGTAATACATTTCTGTAATTACATTTTATATTTACTGGTTAAAACTCACAAAACTGTATCTTAATAACTGTTGGCTCATTCATCTGTCAACTCCATCTATCCATCCATTACCAATGATAATGGCTACCACAATCTTATCACCTATAATCCTATAGTGAGGTCCACGTTATAATGACATTGGAGAGAGATAGGAGAACAGCGTTGACGATTCTCTGCCTTGCCACTTCCTTCTACAGAGAGTTGCTGATACCGGTATATCTGATGTAATATTACAAGTTCATTCTTGTTTAAAGTGATAAACGATACTTTATTCGTATGAAAATATATTTTTCAATGATAATAAAATATATTTTTATAATTTATGAATGAATATTTTGTTAATTAATTATATTCATATATTGTTGAAAAACGATCTGGCAACGATGTGGAGCTGGAAAATGATAGCGCTATCTACTTTGTCGAATGATAGACAAGTACAGCAAGCAACACAATGTTGAATAATATACTGTCATTGTAAAGAGGACCTCACTATAATAGAACGCACGTGGTTATATCACATTCGGCAAAATATATCGGAAGCTAGGAGATAGATTGACCATCGCCAGGAATAAGATGTCAACTAGTAATTTCTAGAAATAACTAGAGAAAGTTGTTTCTTCTTTCATGCATGCGGAGTGTCATCACCCTCGGAAGACAATGAGATAATGAACTTGAATATCAGCCAAAAATTCTGGGTCATATTTTTTAATGAAATTCACTGTTTATTCTTTTTGATTAGATTTATTCTTATTTTTTTGGCCAACAAGAATTGAAAGGAGATAAAACTCTACTTTATCAATAGTCAAAGATTGGTAGACAATAACGGAAATAATTTATTCCATGAAGACTTGAACATTTTGATGAAGATTTGAGAGTAGATCTTAATGAGAATTCAGATTGTGAGTAATGTAGAAAAAACAAATTTCTTTCAGAATTCAAAAATTTTCACTAACAATAAGCCGCTCAAACCAGCGTAATAATTTTAGATTTTGATGAAAATTTAATATGCGGATGCATCTGAATGAAACAAAACCTTATCGTTTTAAGTTTTATGCCTGAATAATGTCAACCTGGATGCATTTACATTTATTGATAACTCAGTTATGTAACAGTTGCCATTCAACGGCAGAAATAACAAAAATATGGTTGACCGGTCATGAGAGAGAGAGAGGGAGTGAGTGAGAGAGAGAGAGAGATAGAGAGAATGAGATTGATTGTTTGTTTGAGAGAGAGATAGAGAGAGTGGGAGAGAGATAGAGAGAATGAGAGAGAGAGTGAGATTGATTGATTGATTGATTGATTGAGTACTTTATTTATGTAGATTACAATATATACTGGCTTATACACTTATATAAAATAGCTTACAATACAGCAAAATTATAGATGAATTTTCATAATATAGACTAAGAAAATAATTATTGAACTGTATATGATACGAAAAAGTAATTTGTAATAATCATTAATTAATTTGTAATAAGATAATATTGTTATGCATCTACATAAATTGGCGGAGAATTAGACTTATCAATGTCCATTCTTCGGAAAGAATATTCAAAATATCCTTCCCACTAACTCTCTACCAAAAGAGGAGAGAGTTACTCTACAAAAAAGAGAGAGAGAGAATGAGAGAGTGTGAGAGGGGGGAGTGAGAGAGTGAGAGGACAGAAAGAAAGAGAGTGTGTGAGAGAAGGAGAGAGAGGAAGAGAGTGAGTGGGAGAGAGAGCGCGAGAAGGACAGAGTGAAAGAGAGGGTGATTGAGAAAATGAGTAGTCGGAGTTTCGAAGATTCTGTACTTTTACTTGAAATATTGAAGTTGAAGATGTTCATGACCCTGTAACTGTTGCCGTCTACCGGCAGAATTGTGAAATGTCTCAACCAATCAGGAGAGAACAAACTGAGATTGGAAGCGATTGGGCGAGAGCCAGATTTGATTCTCGCTTTTGATTGGTTCCGTGTACAAGCTGTTTCCCATTTCTCCCAATGAACTTTCATCTATTATTGGCCGATTTTTTCCAAAATCAATAATCTTCTTCAATTTTTTAAATACTTCTTTGATACTCTCATCCTCCTAGATTTCTCCTCATTTCACTCATGTACTCTGAAAACTTTTATTCGTACTCATGTCAGAGAAAACTTGTACGTTTGATATGCTTTGGCGTGCTACCAATTTATCCTAATAGGTTGGTTAGCCTTCACCTATATTCTAAGTAAAGTCATCGGTTCCAAATAAGCTAATATCTTGATATATCATGAATGAATCTAATGCTTAAGAATAAGAAATCCAGTTCAGAGCAAATCAAATTATAATTTTTTTTAAACTGATTCAAAAATTTCAGTTCACACCAGAACAGATAATCATACATGGATCGAACATAGATTGAACATGATTGAGGTTACTAATATGTTTGTTCTGTTCATCAAAATAGATTCCAACAGCTTTCACAAAAACTCAGAAATTATTGTTTCAAATCAAGATCAAAATATATAACTTATAGATTGAGAATACTCATCTATCGTTTACAGGTTTCCAAACAGGCTTATGGCTTTCAACATTAAATGAGAAATTCAACACAAAATGAAAAGAAAAATTGAAATCTACATTTCACGTATGTTCAATAACATCAATAAACTTTACAAAAACATTTAGATCACAAATAAGACATCTTAAATTTCAATTATTTAGGAAAATTTCAACAGAAGCCAACACTCCTAACATAAGCCAGCCATTAAAAGGTTTGAGAGAAACGCCTGGCAGAAGTACCTGGAATAAGTGCCTAGAGCTTCAAAGCATAAATACGTCATCAATTGCCAATTAGCAAAGAACACAAGTCTACAAACATTATATCTATTGTTTTCAATAAAACTTTATTTTTAAAGTATTTTAAAAATATTAACCTTTATTGTTAGAATTATCTGTTTATTCAGAATAGAACTTTGTTACAGTGATACAGTGGGATGTTCAACACTAGTATATATGATAAATTCCCTGTGAAAAGTTAGTCCGTATATCGATTACACAATATTTGCTATCAAGTGTTATTAATATTTTGAATATCGAATCGAAGATTCGATTTTAATCAAGAAAAAATGTAATATTACAGCATTATACTTAATGTTTTATTCTATGCTTATGTATGATGGATCATTGTTATATGAATAATCGTTATAGAAGCAATCTTTGGAAAAAATATTTTTTCGCTTCCACGTTTTTTTTGGTTTTTTTTTTAAATAAATTATTGAAATCGAATATTCTCTTACTAATTCAATGTATTTTCAATATTACATTTTCTGATAACTAGGCTCTGATATTTGAACTAAGCAACTTTTAAAAACTACTTAAATTTTCTGCTACAAAACCAGATCAACTACTTAAATATTCTATTCTAACTGAAAATAGAGAAACCTCAAAAAACCTCACGAATCCTTTGATATCCTCCCCTATCAAACAGGTTCTTTAAATCCAGACACAAGTCGACCTGAGTTTCCATGTTGTATATAATATAATTCCTCTCACATTGAAGACTCTGATGACGTGAGCAAATGAGATGATAATAACGTGACAGAGAAAGAAAACTACGGCAGATTCGAGTCATAAGATGATAATGAAATTCAAATCTCATAATGTATCGAAGTAATCATTGTCTGAACCTTGAAAATAATTGTCATGTAGTCTACAGTTTTTCAGCAACTGTTGATTTTTTCAAAGAAAATAGTTCTATGATAACATCAATTTGCACTTATTGTGGAAGTAATCTAAGTAACGTTTCTTAGGGTAATTATTGTAAGTTTGATGTCTTTAAGAATTTCTTATGCTTATGAGTATTTCATATAGGGATCATCATATAGATTGCCTCTGCAAGAAGTTAAGGAATAATATTCAAGTTCAAAATGCTGAGAAACATAAATATAGACGAGAAGTGCATGAAGATGGTCTACTATTCCTTAGTTCAGTCTTTGCTACCTATGGAATTGTAGATGGGAGGACAAACTACGTTCACCTCGACCCCCTTTTAAAAGTGCAAAAACTAATAATAAAAAATAATCAAGCAGAAGCCACCTCGTTATCCGTCAGACCAGCTCTACAATGAGTTTGGTGTGATGGACGCAAGACAACTCTACTCCCTAGAAATTATTTGCAGACTGCACAAGAACCCAGAGAGCTTTCAAAACAGAAACCACTGTCATAACACAAGAAATAGAAGCCTACTTATCACGAACGTGGCTAGGAAGGCAACATACCAACCACACTTCAACCACCTAGCACCAAAACTCCACAATTCACTTCCTGCACACATCAAGATAATAGAAAACTCGAGAAAATTTTAATGCGCCGTTGAAAACTGAATCACAACAACTGGAAGACATTATAGAAAACATAGTTTCGAACAATATGTGAGCTCACTTACCCAATGTATTTGCACCCCACTCGAAATTTAATGTATTACTACTACACCTGCTCTAGAACATGGGTTTCCCATAGTTGAGTAGGTTAATTTCCGAAAAATGCAATTTATTTATATTTGTAGTAAATTTCATATATTGTATTTTTGAATATTATGTACATTTATTGATAAGATTGTTTATTAATGGAAATAAAATTTATTTGTATTGTATTGTATCGTATTTAAAGTCGTATATTATACTCTAACTTATACTCCAGTAATATATCATTTTATAATTATCTAACATTTTAGACTGTACAATCCAACACATAGGATTGTTTGTCATTAATTTCTAATCTATAATGTTTAATTACTATTTATATTCTAGGAAGTCAAACTAACAGAAAGTCTTGAAGAATCAATTTTCCACAACTCTACCACAGAATTAATAATAGCAGTTTATTTAATTATAGGAGTTTTCTCTGACTCTACGTAATGAGAGCGGAATGATTCACTGTGCTACACTTACCGGTAACCAGGTATCTGATTTTCTTATAGATCACCTATTTTGTTTAAACGGAATATTGAATATCATAATATTATTCTCATTATTGTAAAAACAGGAAGCCTATAATTATTATGAACTAGCACGAAACCCGTGCTCCGCAAGAATGTTTTTATAACTTGACAAACTTAAAACTTGACGTAATGAAATCTTGAAGAATTGAAAATAGGCCTATAACCATCCTCGGTTAATTAAGAATCTATATGCAGAATTTCAGTCCAGTAGTTCAGACGTGATGATGCGTCAAACATGATGTCAATTCAAAATTTTCAATTCAAATTTTATTTATTCAAACTCACAATATTCACAATCAGAATCAATAAGAAAACAAAAACACACACCTCAGTAAGATGAAAAAAATATTAATGGAAGATTAATAAAATAAATACTGGTATGTTTTATTAGAAATACGGTAAATTTGTGATTGGAATAAAAAATACTACCTGCTGGAAGTATACAATACTCCACGTTGCAAGCAGGAATGAATATCACTTCAACTAATTTTTAATGTATGAATAAAAAGAAAAAAAAAAGAAAAGAAGAGAAAGAAAAGACTAGCAACCATTCGCTCTCACATTCACTCACCTTGCACACTTTCCAATAACAGCTCATCTTACTAATGCTTATTGCAAGCCACCAAAATTACATTTAAACTACGAAATAACATTAAATAAGGTGTTGTTGGTTATCCATCTTGTTTCCACTATAATTATCACTATTAAATTTTATAAAACTTTTAAGTGAATGTGAGTGTTTTTTCACTTAAAAGTTTTATAAAATTTAATAGTGATTAAATAAGGATTCTAAATGGTCAGGCATGAGACCTCTGAGCCATCTAAGAATTCTTTTTTTGATTTTCCTATCCCGTACGTGTATAAGCTAGTTATTTCCTTTATTATAGTATAGATTATACGTGAATGTCATATTGACGTTGGGACATGAATGCATTACATCATAATAGAAGTTATTAGCCTACATCTTGTAAACGGAGAAGTCATTTTTGGGATAGTTTTGCTATAGCTAGAATGTAGAACTTTTGTCAAAATCTATCATATTAAGGTGCGTACAGATTTACGCGCGAACATGAGCAATTCACTTTTAATCAGCTAATGCCAAGCTTTTTAAATCTGTATCTTACCGTTTCTGTAAAAATACAGATATAGTCAGCTGATTAAAAGTGAATTGCTCATGTTCGCGGCGCGTATATCTGTATAGATTGAGTAGTGACTGTCATCACAAAAATTAATGTTGAATCAATATTATTTTCACACACATGAATGGATTTCAAACAATTTTCATGAAAAATTCAACTTAATTTCTCAATGTAACAGTGATATTCAACAGATTCTGAAGTTTGGAAATCCATTCTTCAAGGCATCCTGTTTATAATTCCGGTCACATACATCCTATTGAGCATCTTGAAAGACAGCCTTTCTTTCAGCCTTGTTTTTACCAATAATTATTTTCGAGGTAAGGTATTTTCTAGAATCCCAATCATGTTTCTAATACTCAGATATTGATGTAGAAAGTGGAAAATAGTATCGGAAACGGTATGTTAAGTTGATAATAATTACTTTGACTGTGGGTTCAACTGTCATTAAAACCACTCGTACATCCTGGTCTCTGGTGGTAATGCAACACGTTATCACGTGACTATATTACCGCTCACACTACAACTTCGACTCAAGCTACAGGTTTAGATTGGATCTATTTTTATCGACAATTTCCTTTCCCGGGTTTGATTTGTTTCAACGTCTGAAAGCACAGCTTTTTCCAATATATGTCATGATATCAAATCTTCACTTCTCAAGATCAAATTTTAATTTTTCAAATAAATTTAATAAGATCAAATCTTAAATTTTCTTTTCCATAATCAATTCAGAATTCAAATCATCACTATCTGATTGATTGATGTTAATTTAATTCGGATAATAGTGTTTTTTCGGTTATCGGTAACTCCAATTTCTTACTTTCCTTGCCCTATTACCATAGGTAAGGAAAGTATTGCTTTCCGAAAAAAATTAAGGTACCTGGTGTGTGTGTGTGTGTGTGTGTGCGTGTGTGTGTGTGTGTGGTGTGTGTGTGTGTGTGTGTGTGTGGTGTGTGTGTGTGTGTGTGTTGTGTGTGTGTGTGTGTGTGTTGGTGTGTGTGTGTGTTGTGGTGTGTGTGTGTGTGTGGTGTGGTGTGTGGGTGTGTGGTGTGTGTGTGTGTGTGTGTGTGTGTGTGTGAGTGTATGTGCGTCTGTTACACTATATCGCATGTCTCAATAACGGAATGACTTGCAATTTGGAACGTAAGGTCCTTACAATATAAGATCCGACACGAACAATTCCGATCAAATGCAATTCAGATGGCTAAAAATGAAGAAAATGTTGTCAAACACAGGGTTTTTCGCTATTTTCTCGAAAACGGCTCCAACGATTTTTATCTAAAATAGTCATTTGTCAAATTTATACCTAAAATAGTCATTGATGATCTCTATCAACTGCCACAAGTCTCTATCTGTAAAAATTTCATGAGCTGCGCCCCATTTATGCAAAGTTTGATTTTAGATTCCCGATTATCAAGCTCCAGATACCATTTGGAAAAATTTTCAAGTGGAAAAGATTGAACATGAAAATCTCTACAATAATTAATGTTCAGTAACATTTTCACCTAAAACTGAATATAAGCTCGAAATTCGAGAAAATGTGATTATCCAATTGCAAACTGTTGGCAACTGTTGATTCTATTAAATGATTCACTATGAAAAGATGGCAGACCTCGTATGTATCCAGTGTTATTGTCCTGTCACCAGCTGGCTCAGATCTTTGTTTATAAGTAGACTTGAGATGCGCGTGAATACTAGCGTCAGGTGATCAATTTTCATAACGGCAAGGAAAGTTGCGTGAGTTCGCCACACCAGATTTTATTGTTGAAAATATTTCAAAAAGTATTTTAAAGCTCTAAAAACAAGAAGAGTTGAAAAAGTAAGTGTTATCACTTCAGAAGTATTTTCCATTCAAAGTTCAATTAATTTTGGAAATAATGGATTCACAAGACAGTGTTGACTCGTTCAGTTTCTCGTTTAGATTTTTAATAATAGTTGACACATCGATCAAGTTTAACTCTAGTTTGAAATTGAAATCTGTTCAACTTAGTGAAGGTTTGGACCGAACTATGGTTAAACATCAATTACTTGAAAAATAGTTATGATATTGCATGATCTTCTCATAATGTCCTATACAATGAATTGTGTATGGGATCCTAAATTTATTTCAAGGACAAAAGAGCGAGTCAATTTCGTTTCTCAACAAACTCGATCTGTATAAGGAATCCTATGTTCAATATTTGAAGCTAATTGATCAACTGGTTCAAAAGTTATTGTAGAAGATACAAATCCACAGACGGACAACAACTTCGGCCTTGAGTCAAAAGTAAGAGCTCGCTAACGCTCGTTTCAACAAACAAGACTTGATTATGGATTTAATCCAGTTATGACTACAAGAGGTAGGCTACAAGAATGAAGAACTATTAGAGAGTAACGTGTGACGCATTTCCTTTCCAAGGAAATTGTGTTGAGAAAAACAAGGGATGAGGTAGGCCTAAACACAGAGTGCTCACACTGCTTCCTTTCCCTCACAAAATTGAATTTGGGTGGCCTTGGTTTGGAAAGAAAGTTGATACTTTTGTCTTCCTCAATAAAGTATTATTGAAAGAGGAACAAGGAATGCCTTGGATAATAATTACTGCTTTCTAGGTGGAAGGAAATAATTGTATTCTGGAATGAAACTTCCGATATGTACTGTATTCCACCGACTGTGTTACATCAATTTTGGTGTAACATAAACACGTATCACATCAACACGGTTAAGATATGGAATAGAGTACAATGTATGTAATGGATGTGCATCAGATACTTTTTGTGTTATTATTATTATTACTAGTAGTTCTGTGAACAGTAGACCTCACGCAGTATTCTCATCCACAAGTACCTGATTGAAACTATAGACCGTATAGAAATACAGCAATAGACTGGCTTCTTCACACATCTGTGTAATCACTTGTCAGCTGATTCATGATGAATAATGATTCTATAGTCTGATTTTTACTCTAATATTGGCGTATGAAGGAGGCTCCTTTTTCCTTTTATATTATCCTTGAAATGCGAAATTTCCAAAAACCTTGTATATACGTCGACGCGCAATTAAAAAATGACCAACCTGTCAAATGTCATGAAATTCTATTACGGCGTTTCGCCGTAAATGCGCAACATATAAACATTTAAACATTAAGAGAAATGCCAAACCGTCGACTTGAATCTTAGACCTCACTTTGCTCGGTCAATCAGCGTATGGCTTTGAATGATGGGGAGACCCAAGGGTAGAGAAGTTGTGACACAACGGTGTCACAAAATGGCGGCTTGAGCAACAGACTCGCCATGAGAACAAAATTTACTTTCAGTAAAAAATAAGGACCAAGAAAACAAGTGAAAGATAATGAAACAAATATGTAGATGGAAAACTATTGACTAATTTGTGCTTACAATGTCATGATAAAACTAAATTCGTAGTGTTGTATTGGTTGAAATGACACCGTTAAGTGGGAGGAGACTGTCTAGCTGGGCCAATGGCAGGCGTTCATGCCCTTGACCGATAGCAGTACTCGCCTACTAGTATAAATTTTGCTGCTCTTGTATTTAGCTTTAGTTTATCAGAGATTGACAATGGTGTAATAACCGAAACCGGTATTTCTAAGTATCAATAAAACTGTGGTTTTTTGACAATTTCTTGGTCTTTTTCATTTAGTAGCCTACATCAGATACACGATAAATTCAAATCTTATCAAAAGATTAGCGAAAGCGAGTTAAGTAGAAATTGTAAATTAGGCCTATGTTGTACTTTGATCAGCTGAAATAATGTTTCAGCGTACAAAAGACAGTCTGTATAATAGCTCCCAAATAGCAAAAGCTACTTCAAATGAATGGGACAATTTTGTAGAAATCATATGCAATAATATTATTCATCCAACTAACTGAATGATAAATCAAAACAATTTTTTCCAAGAACAAAGGAGCAAGTCAATTTCGTTCGTTGTTCAACGAACTTGATCTGTATGAAGAATCGAAGAATATATGTTCAATATTTGAAGCTAATTAATCAACTCGTTCAAACGTTATTGTAGCACATACAAACCCACAGACGGACAACAATTTTGACCTTGAGTCAAAAGTAAGAACTCGCTAACGTTCGTTCAACAAACGAGACTTGATATGGATTTAATCAGTTCAAACTGATATTTGGTAAAAACTGGCACTCAGCGAACGGCACTTGGAGTACCTACTTTATATACCTTCAACTTAAAATAATTCAACGTATTTTAACAACTTTGGCCTTGAGTCAAAAGTAAGAACTCGCTAACGTTCGTTCAACAAACAAGACTTGATATGGATCTAATCCAGTTTAAACTGATATTTGTTCAAAACTGGCACTCAGCGAACGGCACTTGGAGTACCTACTTTATATACCTTCAACTTGAAATAATTCAACTATTTTAACAACTTTGGCCTTGAGTCAAAAGTAAGAGCTCGCTAACGTTCGTTCAACAAACGAGACTTGATATGGATTTAATCCAGTTTGAACTGATATTTGGTAAAAACTGGCACTCAGCGAACGGCACTTCTACTTTATATACCTTCAACTTAAAATAATTTAGCGTGTTTTGAAATAACTTACCGAGAAAAACTCGAACCCCTAAAAATCCTCTGGCGACGGAAAGCATCATGGCGATCACTGACACGAACTACTGGCCGCAAACACAAATCTTGCTTTAGTCCTTTCCTTGGGGCCGACAGCGGCCGTACACCGCCACACTGGTCGAAGCACATATCAACAGCACAAACACCACATAGTCTATAGCCAGGCTGCTTTCATCCATTCTGTGAACAAAAAGAAATCCAATAATTAATAATTCAATTTATTGGCATTTGAAAAAATGTAATTTATCATTAATTTTTCATCTGTACAAAATTTAGATTGTAGGGATTTGATAGATCATAATGAGCTACTGCTGAATAATAATTTGTGTTTTTGTGGCTCTAAATTTTCTACAATTACGAGAAATTTTCAAATTCATTTTTTTTCAAATTTCAATTCAAAAAATTAATCATTTCGCACAAGATACACATATTACAAAGCATTGTACCAGCTAAAAATACTAATGAAAATCCACTTTGAAAAACAACTTAAGCTGGGTTTACATCAAAGTTATTAAAAAAATGTTAATAAATTAATCCTTATAGATTCTATTAGATTGAACGGAACTTGACAAACACATAAATGTTCATCATGTGTATGATAAGCTATATGTTCAATCTAATAGAATCTATAAGGATTAAGTCATTGACATTTTTTTAATAACTTTGGTGTAAACCCAGCTTTCAACACATTTTTATGTTTGCTTTAGAGGACAAAAACAGAAATTGCTCAATCAATAGTGGTTTGAGTGTAATATTTATGTTTTCTATCCTGTTTCTCAACCGTAAAAATTAGAAATTCTTAGTTTCTGTTGTTTTTGAGTGGAAAAAGGACTAAATCTCAGAAAAGTGGAATCATAACCTCATTTCGAACTCCTAAAATATTATGTAAATTTGGGAGAGAAATAGTACAAGGAGTATCCTCAGTATATTTGTATCAAGTATGAAGTATTTTATGTTATTTTTATTTAATCTAATTACTTGATAATGGCATCAAGCCGAAAAATGTTGTAAATCATAAAGTATGCAATCATGAAC